>NW_012117755.1:2909343-2941398 GCF_000951035.1 Colobus angolensis palliatus | reverse complement strand
TGACCTCAGGTAATCTGCCCACCTCGGCCTCCCAAAGTACTGGGATTATAGGCGTGAGTCACCGTGCCCGGCCCGAGGTCCCTTCTTGATTCTGTGATGAGGTAACCCTCACTAAAAAGCCAGGTCTTAGGATAGGTCTCACCATCATTAAACCTGGACTCCTGGAGAAGGCAAATGTGAATACTATTAAAAACCAGAATCTGTGATGTTGACAGTGGAAAGTCTACATCATTCATTATTTAAGACCCTGTTTGTCATCAATAAATGTTCATGGTAATTCAGGCACTGTCTTAGGTCCCGCTGCTGAGGCTGGGATTTAATCCAGAATCTGATAACAAGATTTGTTGGAACTTCTGCCTTAGGGCAGCAGAAAACAATAAGAAAGACTTTAAAATGAGGAGACTCACCTAATCAGATCTGCATTTTAGGAGGATTACTATAGCCACATTGCAGAGAAGGGATTCGGAAGCAAGAACAATATCAGGGAGATAAATTAGAGGTTATGTAGCATTTGAGTCAAAAGATATTGGAGGCAAGGGAGGTGTAAAGAAGGGAATGAATTTAAGAGATGGCTTGGGGATAGAGCTGACAGAATTTGGCAATGCATCATGTTAGATTTAAAGATGAAAGTGGATTCAGAAATAATACCCTAATTTCTGACTTGGGCAATTGGGTGAAGTGTAGTGTTAATAAGAACAGCACAATTAGGAAGGGAAAAATGTTGAGGATAGATTGGGAGGAAAGGAGGACAATAGTGAGCTGCTTGGGACATGTTAAGTGTGAGGTGTCTGTGGGACATTCAGGTTGTGGTGGACAAGAAACATGGAAGGTGGCTGGGTCTGAGGAGACCCAGGAGAGAAATAAGTCTGACCTCACTTCAATAATCAAGCCAGCCATTTCAAATAATTATGCTAGAGCAATTGAACAGCCATACGCAAAAAAATAAACCTCAACCTAAACCTCATACTTTATATAAAAATTAAATGGATCACAGACTTAAATATAAAATGTAAAACTATAAGACATATAAAACAGGAGAGCTAACTCGGTGAAACTCCATCTCCACTAAAAATGCAAAAAATTAGCCGGGCAGGGTGGCGGGTGCCTGTAGTCCCAGCCACTTGCGAGGCTGAGGCAGGAGAATGGCTAAACCCGGCAGGCGGAACTTGCAGTGAGCCGAGATCGCGCCACTGCATTCCAGCCTGGGCGACAGAGCGAGACTCCGTTTCAAAAAAGCCAAACAAAACAAAGCAAAACAAAACAAAACAAAACAAAACAGGGGAAAATCTTTGGGATCTAGGGCTAGGCAAAGTATTCTTAGACTCGACACCAAAAGCATGATCCATAAAAGGAAAAAGCGATAAATTCAACCTCACCAAAATTAAAATTCTTTTTCATCCCCTGTTAAGAGGATGAAAAGATGAGAGAAAATATTTGAAAACCCTATACACAAGAAAGGACTAGTATCTGATACAGAAAGAACGCTCAAAACTGATCTATAAACCAACTTTTGAATTAGAAAATAGACAAAAGACATGAACAGACATTTCACCGAGGAGGATATACAGATGGCAAACAAGTACAGGAAAGGTTGTTCAACAGCATTTGCCACTAGGGAAATGTAAATTAAAAGTACAATGAGATATCCCTACACACATATCAGAATGGCTAAAAATAAAAAATAATGACAACACCAAATGGATCACTCACACATTGTTGGTGGAAGATAAAATAGTACAGACACTTCAGAAAAGTTTGGCAGTTTTAAAACTGAACGTTTAACTACCATATGACCTAACAATTGCACTCCTCAGCATTTATCTCAAAGAAGTAAAAACTTAGGTTCATGCAGAAACCTGTACATTAATGTTGGTAGCTTTATTCATAATAGTCCAAAACTAGATATAACTCAGATGTCTTCAAGGGGTGAATGATTAAATAAACTAGGGTATATCCAAACCACAGCATACAACTTCACAACAAATAGGAAACAAGTCTTGCTGCATATAAAATGTTAGAGAAATCTCTAGGGAATTATGTTGTGTGAGTCAAGTCAATCCCAAAATATTACATACTGTACGGTTCCATTCATATAACATTATTGAAATAACAAAATTATAGAAATGGAAAACTAGTAGTTGCTGGAAGTAGGAGGTGGGGGGCAGGGAAGTGGGTGTGGCCATAAAAGGCCAATAGGAGGGATCTTTGTAGTGATGAAAATGTTCCGTATGCTGACAATATTGATGTCAAAATCCTGGTTGTGACACTGAACTATAGTTTTGCAAGGTGTACCATTGGAGGAAACTTGGTAAAAAGGTATGTGGAGTCTGCGTATAATTTCTTACAACTCCATGTGAATCTACAATTTAATTAAAAATGCTGAGATCCAGTAGTTCTCAGTAATATGTCAATGACTGAATTTTCATCGGATTAGTTATATTGAATATTAATTGTAAGGTTCTGCCACTATCCCTTTTCAAGAACCTACAAGGTTAGATTTATTTTTGAAGCAATATACCAACAGTTTTCTTATTAAAAATTCAGAAGGCTTCAACAGCAAATAATTTGTTGGTAATAAGAAAAAAAACTAAGAATTATTTTTTATTAAAAAACAACAAAATCAGCTCTTAAGACACTAACAGCTCAGATGGGCAAATAAGACCCAGATATGTGAAACTGAGTAGTGTCGTGAAAGGCTCATTTCTGGGTGGTTAGTTCAAAGGTTCCCTGGAGGAGGTTGAGCTTGAGCTGGATCTGCAATCACATCCGGATTGAGGGAATCCTTCCAGCACTCAGCAAATAGCAGGAAAAACTGTCCAGACACAGCAGGTGTCAAGATTTGGAGACTTTCCTCATCAGGAGGAGAGCATTTGTTTTGTTTGCTTGGACATACAGGGAGATAGAAAGAATATTGACAATGGAGGTATTTGAACCCGATCCTGGTGACAATGTTGAGCCAAAGTTGTAAACATGATGATTAAGAACTCAGGCACTGGAGTTGGACTACCAGGGGTGACTACCTCATTTCTCAACTGAGAGCCACTGGGCAAGGCACTTAACTCTCCAAGTTTCTGCTTTTGTATCTAAAAATGATACTACTCATCAGAGGTATCTCAGAAAGTAGTTGTTAGAACTAAGTGAGATAACGTATGTCAAGTCCTTAGCACAGTGACTAACAAAGAGTCTCATTTGGCATATATTAGCTCTGAACTTGATGGCGGTACTGGTGGTAATAATGATGCTGTCTCTCCAAAGGTTGCAAACAGCTTAGGGGCAGAGACTATGGCTTATCTTAGACTACCTGATGTCTGGTACACTCCTGGCATGCAGCAGGAGTTTTGCTAAATTAAATTGGCAAAAGCAGTGTTCTTGGAAGATTAACTTGACAGCAATTGGCTGACCAGATGGAGGAAGGAGAGATTTTAGGCATAGAGCACACGTAGAAAGCTACTGCAATGACACAACCTCACTCCTCATGACAAGGGTCAGAAAAAATGGTTGGTGTCAGCGGGAATGATAAGGAACAGGTAAGTAATGAAAGATTAATTGAAGGACATAGTTCCTGGGCTTTGACTCCATATTTTAGCTATGAATAGATTCTAAGCTTGACTTTAGTGTGCAAATTAGGCCTCTTGGAGAGAAAGCCCAGTATAGCAGAAAGAACAGGAGTTTTGAAGTTAAACACCGTTCTGTCCCATATGTCATTTGTGTGACCTTAAAAAATGTATTCACTCTTTCAGCATCTGTAGTAGACGCTGTGGCGCTCCATCCTGAACCTCCTCTTTAGGCCTTTGCATGCATGGGCCACCTGCTGCCTTATTGGCTGCTGGCTCACAGCTGGGGCCTTCATTGGAACTTGCCCTCAGGGAACTGCCTCACACAGCTACACCCCCTCCCTGAGGGACAGGTCTAGGGCCAATGACTGGCTGATGCAGGGATTAACTCATTTATGCCTAGTGTTCCATTATTGGAACGCTAAGCTTGCGGGAGTTATTTATATCCTACTGCTCAAGGTCATTGCCAAGGTCTGACTTTTCACAAAAAAATTTTGCAACCTCTGGCATAAATGGGTTAAAGTCTGCACCTGTTTGATTTACTGGGGACAACTCTGAAAGGCCAAACCTAGTCCAGAGCTTCCCTGCATGCTCCTGCTGCAGCTGTAATTGCAACTGCATCCTGAACCAGCTTTTCCTCTGCTCAATCATACCCCTTTCAGTTTTTTAGAGGTGTAAATCCTGATAGCACTCCCCAGTATGACAATAATCCTTCTGCAAGCAACTCTCCAACTGCTTCTGCTTCTGAGCCTAGTCTTGGAGAGTCTTTTATTCCTAATCTGTGAAATGGAAAAAAGGTACACAGTTGGTATTGAGAGTTGTGGTGGGAATAAAACGAGATCATGTGCTTGGTAAAAACTGTGTTCAAGAAATGACAGCTAATGGGTGATACTTGAGGACATTATGCTACGTGAAATAAGCCAGCCCAAAAAGGAATAAATACTGTATAATTCCACTTATATGATGCTCCTAGAATAGTCAAACGCATACAGACGGAAAGTAGAAAGGTGGTTGCCAGGGGCTGGGGGAAAAGAGGAAATGAGAAGGGATTTAATGGGTACAGTTTCAGATTTTCAAGATGGAAAAGTTCTGCAAGTCCACCTCATGACAACATGAATATACTTAACATTACTGAACTATAACTATACTCTAAAAAATGGTTTAAATGGTAAATTTTACATTATGTGTTTTTACCACAATTGGAAAAGAAAGAAATGATGGCTACCATACCATTGATTCCATTTAATTGATTTTACCCACAACCAGGTACCTTTTCTGGCTTCTCCTCTATTTTCCCATCCTGTTGGGTGGAACCTGTAGTTTCAAACGTGACTGCAGCTCCCTGCCCCCTCTGGCACCCTGGATATTACATCTCCATAATCTGATTTTTTACACCAATATTTCTAATATCCACACATCTCTTTAGACTTTAGATTCTCTCATGAGCTGAAATCACCCTGGCATAGGCTCTGAGGAACTGCATGGAAGTAAACAACACTATTTTCCTTGCTTTCTCTAACAAAACAGATCCCTTTAAAATCACCACCATAACCTTTTGAAAAGCACATCAAATTGCATCACGATTTAAAAGAAATTATACTCTGTCAGTGCCAGGTTGTTGAAAAGAAGGGATTGAGATCAGGAGTCTGGGAAAGTTGACAGATATAATGATGTGCTTAGATATCCTGATGGATTTTGACGCAGATTCTCTGCTTGAGGGTGAGTGTAATTACTATTTGTATAGAGAGCAGAGTCAAGGTCAGAAAATACAGGAGAGGGACCATCAAGCTAAAGTAGAGGGCTTTAAAGTGGCTGGGGAATTTTTTGTTATTCAAAAGCTCAAATTGGTCAGCAGGACAAAAGAATACACAGAGTCAGGGCATGGGCAGGGCCAATATCCAATATCCAGAAATTCCTGTCTAGCAAGAATGGAGAGAAAATGTCAGAGCATGGGTTGGAATTTGGAATGAAGTTATATGAGGAAACAGACAAGGTACAAAACATGACCAGGAAGTTGGAGGTGCCACTGCAAACTTTTGGAATAAAAGGGGTAGTGCCAAGGCAGGGCTGAGGACTGATCCTAAGCCAGTGGTTGTTTCTTCTGTCCTAGTTTTAAGCAGCTTTCCTAGTGAGGG
Organism: Colobus angolensis palliatus; assembly: GCF_000951035.1. Classification (NCBI taxonomy): domain Eukaryota; kingdom Metazoa; phylum Chordata; class Mammalia; order Primates; family Cercopithecidae; genus Colobus; species Colobus angolensis. Next base: position 2,935,709 of record NW_012117755.1, on the reverse strand, counting down.
TGGATGAGGGCCAAGAGCGCTGGGCTTCTCCCCAGAGTCGCACAGGATTCTGCAGGTTTTAATAATTACAGCAGAGAGCTTGGTCCCCTGGAAAGCCCTTGCGGTTCTAACCCAGCAAAATGCATTGAATCTGACAGGCCAGCATTTACCACCTCTGGTGCCAGTGCAAGGGGAAAAACAACTTGCCCCATTTGCAAACTTAGCACATATATGCAGTTAGGAGTTGCTCTACCCATTACACAAAAAAATTTTTATATTTTAAGTAAAAAATACTTAAAGTCTGACACTAAGTTTCTACTCCCTGTTTGTTTTGATTTTGATAGCTGTACTCTATTCTAAAGACGTGGTAGTGAGAGTAGAGCGGGAGGTGGGGTGGGGAATTGAATGCCTCCCAAGTATTTGAAGGGCTGTCTTTGCCAAGAGGGTTTACACTTACTGTGCATATCTCCAAAGCATACATATAGACAGAAAGGCAAGGTTATGGGAAGATCAATTTCAGCTCAATGCAAGAGATAACAGCCTAATGATTAGGGTGTTCGTGAACTGAACAGGCTGCTTTACAAAGTAAGGAGTTCCCTATCACTAAGTTTTAAGCCTAGGCCAAAGAGTTTTCTAGCAGAAATGTGGAAGAATGCCTGACAGGAATTAGACTAGATATTGAAGGCCCCTTTCAACCTAAGATTTTATTACTCAAACTTGTTAAGATGTGATTAACACTAGGTTAAATAAGTCAACTATTGAGAGTCAGCCTAATGTAATGGTTAGGATTACCAGGTCTGCAGCCATATTACCTGGGTTTGAATCTTGGTTTCTTACTAGCTGTGGACTTTGGGCAAATTACTCAATCTCTCTATACCTTAGTCTTCTTATTTGTAAACTGGGAATCACAACAGTACCTATCTACAAGATAGTTGTAACAATTAGGTTGGTGAATAGATATGAAGTATGTAGATAATGCTTGGTATGTAGTACTTAGTATTACTTCCGTTGCTGCTGCTACTACTACTACTATTACTACTGATAGGGACAGGAGGCAGGGAAATTCTGGGGAGAAGAGGGCAGGTCTCTGGCAAGGGCCCCACTCTTAAACCAAAAAGCTTGGAACTGTGGCCCAAAGTGAGAACTTACATCCCCGTTTTCCTGCTCAAATGTTGCCTTTTCCAAAACCACCCATAGCCCACTCTGCCCTCCATCCTGTGCCTGTAAAAATTCCAGGCTCAGCCTGCACAGAGGAGAAGCAGCTGGATGTTGGAGACTACGGTTGGGCATTGGAGAGAAGTGGCTTGACTTCCGACAGGCAGTTTGGCAGCGTAGCTTCAGAGAGGAGTCTGACTGGGGACAGCTGGACTCCCTCCTGCTCTGTCCCCTTTTCAGCTCCTCTTCCTGCTGAGAGCCACTTTCATCGGCAATAAAATCCCCCACATTTACCATCTCCAATTCGTTTGTGTGACCTCATTCCTCCTGGATGCTGGGCAAGAACTGAGGTGCCACAAGTGCCGGTGCAGAAGGCTGTCACACTGACTCTCCACTGAGCTGTTAACACTTAAGCCATCTGCAGATGTCAAAGATAAAAGGACACTGTAACACTCCTTCTGGGGATTCTAGGGTCGCGAGCACCCTCCTAGACACTGCCATGGGGCCCACACAGAGTTTTGTTCCTGCCGGCACCCAAAAGCACTCACCCTGGCTCCTGTACCCACTCACCTATGCTTCCCCTCCCATGAGGGGTAGAACTCAGTGGGACCCAGCGAGTGGAGTCTGCCCCTGCCAGCACCAAAGCGGTCATACACTGCAGTTCCCGCCCGCGAGGGGGTCAGGCTAATATCCTGCTTCACTACTACTACTACTACTACTACTACTACTACTACTACTACTACTACTACTACTACTACTACTACTACTTCTTTAGCTTCACAGATATCAATTCTAGCTTTTTGGTTGTGATTTTGTACTCTGATGACCAGCAAAGAGACCAAGGACCTGTGGAATATAAATTCATGGTGAAGTACATGTTATGTAATCAATTCTTGAAAAACCCTGAAATGTAGACTCCTTTCCCCCATGCAAGTTATTCTTTTTGAGGAAAGAAATGACAGCTGTGAAACAAGTCTAAATTGTGCCCTAAAATCTGAGTGTCCAACACTATGCTGCTGTTGAAGTAATAGCAAAGCAGAGACAAAACCTATTGTTTCCCCTCCCTGTATAACTGAAACCATGGCCGGTTGCCCTTTTCTTTCCATGGTGTGGAAAGCTCTGCTCTCATGACCTCAAAAACGGGCATGTTTCACCATTCACTCACAGAAGATCCTATTACAGAAAAACAATGCCCGGCTGCAATTTAACTCAGAGCTGAGAAACCCTCTTACCCAATGATTACGGGCCCACTTTTGTGATCTACTTGTGAGGCAAAAAGAACATTTTTTCAATGATGTGTGTAGGATGTGTGTATTAGGAAAACTGATAAATGGAAACGTGAAGGACTTCAAATAATTCTCATCAAGTCTGTTCTTAAAATGGCAAACTTCCAAAGTCCCTTGAGAATACACAGGTCTCAATGAGAAGAAAACATGGCTGATAAAACATTAGGCTTTCCAAAAATTGCCCATTTCTCCTCAAAATTCCTACACGAAGGTTCATAAGGTTTAATGTACAGGTTGTTGGAAGCACAAATCTGCCTCAGGAGAGTTAATTCACCTCAGGACCAATTTCTTCTCTGTTGGTACATCTACTATTCATTTAGCAGCCCTGCTTGGATAAAGCCCAGAGCCATTTCAACGACAGTAGGGAGGGGCATTTAGAGAGTTATCATCAGTCATTTATGCCTGCACTGTTAACAACCGAATCAATAACATCAGTGCTATGCAGAGCACCTTCAGAGCCTAGTTAGGATGTCTGCGGATGTCATATTAGAAAGGCAAGATGTTTTGGAAACATATTTGTTTCAGGAAATGTTTGAGTGTTAAACATCCACAGGGTTTTGTGGTCATCCTGTTAACAAACATGGATATGTCTATAGATTTAATTTGGTTGACTAATGAAGGTATTTATTGTTGCTTTTAAAAAAAATTCTTTAAATTTTTGTAGGTACACGTTAGGTGTATATATTCATGGAGTGTATGAGATGTTTTGATACGGGCATGCAATGTGAAATAAGCACATTATGCTTTTTATATTAAGAGATGATGTTGATGGTGGTTGTTTTTCCTATGTCTGTGTGAGGCTGAAAAGCTGATGATATTTTCAGTTTTATGTTTTTAAGAAAATGCCTTCCCCTAGGGTCCTTTGGGTTCTGTGTTATGTAATCAGAGCACTTTTAATGCCTTACCTTACTTAATTTCTTCATACGGAAGGGAGGTCTAACTGTGCTACTCTTTATGCTCCCTGGGGACAGGGGTCTAATCCATCTCTGTGTTTCCAGAATTTAACACAGTGCTTGGCACATAATGGATGCTCAATATTGTCTACTGAATCACTGACTGTATGATGAATGAATGAATACATGAAGTGAAAACATGATTTCTTAGAGTCCTGGTCTACACAATCACAAAGGAATGATCCCTCTTTGGTTTTAGTCTATAAAGTAGTTGTGACTGTCATAATAGCTTTCAGCTGTCTTTAGCTCTGCAGCATTTTTTAAATAGGCTTCATTCTAGACACATATACTCAGGTGTTCCTGAGCTGCTTCCTTAAGGCATTTCCTCAGTCAGATCTACTTATGGTTGACATCTCACCACAACTAACATGACCACCTTGGGAATACTGATCTTTTGTGCATAATGTTTGGACCAGCGGGTTATGAAACCAAGCACAGTGATTAGGACTAGTGGACTTGGGAGCTTCCTGGGGGAGCATTACAGGTGATACAAAATCCTTGGTTGACATTAAGTACATTTGTGGATTTGATGCTTACAAATCCAGCTGTGACTGCCTTGCAAGCTCAAGTCTCAGACTCTATAGAAAGCTAAAAATGGTCATTGTTCCATCAATATTTGGTATGGTCTGAAATCTACAGCCATGCTTTCTGTCATTTTTTTTAAAAGGCACATTGACCTTAAAGAGCACAATTTGAGAGGAATTCAGATGAGGTGAATTCTAACCCAGAAATCACATTAAATAGCTGTGTCATCTTGACCTAGTCTTAACCTTTTTGAACCTGTGTAGTAAGGGTGTTAGACTAGATGATCTCATGATAGCTAACTTAATTCTTTTTTTTTCTTTGAGAGAGTGTCTCGCTCTGTCACCCAGGCTGGAGTACAGTGGTGCAATCTTGGCTCACTGCATCCTCCGCCTCCTGGGTTCATGTGATTCTCCTGCCTCAGACTCCCAAGTAGCTGGGACTACAGGCGCCCACCACCACGCCTGCTAATTTTTGTATTTTTGTAGAGACAGGGTTTTGCCATGTGGCCAGGCTGGTCTTGAACAGCTGACTTCAGGTGATCCACCTGCCTTGGCCTCCAAAAGTGCTGGGATTACAGGTGAGAGCCACCACGCCTGGCCTAATTCTTTTAAATGTTATATAATCAGCTTAGTCTTGCCTTAAGGACTTCTTACGTGTTGCTCTGTTTGGAACACAATTCCTCATGAACTTTCAGGTCTCCCTCCCCACTTCTTTCAGGTCTTTGCTCAAATGTCACCTCCCCAGTGGAACCTTCCCTGATCACCTTACAGAAATTGACAATTCCTTCCACGAACAGCTCTCTAGTCTCTTCCTTGCTTTATTCTTTTTCAACATGCTGCCACTATTTAAAATTGTTATATGCTAATTGTGGACTTGTTTATCATCTGCCTTCTTTACAAGAATGTAAGCTCTCCTGAGGGCAGGGGTTTTGTCTTGTTTGCTGCTTTATTATCAGTACCTAAAATGGCTCCTGGCATATAACAGACCCACAATAGATATTAATTGAATGACTAAGTGAGTATTTAAACTCCTAGTTAAAAAGTCTTCAGCGTTTCTTAGGTGTAATCTGGTTTAACACACCAAGTTGAGAATCACAGAATTATTAGATAATTAAAGCTAAAAAAGACATTAAGTTTACCTAGCTCAATACCTCATTTTAAAGACAGAAAAACTGAAAGTCAAAATGGTTAAATGAGGCCAGGAGCGGTGGCTCATGCCTGTAATTCCAGCACTTTAGGAGACCAAGGTGGGCGGATCACCTGAGGTCAGGAGTTCCAGACCAGCCTGACCAACATGAGAAAATCCTGTCTCTACTAAAAATACAAAAATTAGCCAGGCATGGTGGCACGTGCTTGTAATCCCAGCTGCTTGGGAGGCTGAGGGAGGAGAATTGCTTGAACCCATGAGGTGGAGGTTGCAGTGAGCCAAGATCACGTTACTGCACTCCAGCCTGGGCGGCAGAAGGAGACTCCATCTCAAAAAAAACAAAAACAAAAACAACAAAAAAACCCAAACCAAAAAAACATTTGAGACCATTGGAAGATCTGAACCTCAGTATCCTATTAGGAAAAGTTAGACTTACAGAAAATTTGCAAAAGTAGTATAGAAAGTTCCCATACACAATGTGTCCAACTTCCAACTTCCTTTACCAGGAAATTAGTTTGCCTACCCAAGAAATGTCTGCAAGGGATTTTATGACTATTTCATTTTGATCCTCTACATATTGAAACTTGAGATGCCCCAGCTGACTAATTCGTTATCTTGGGGGAGTGTAGATTATTTGTGCAACCGGCATATTCTTATTTTAAACCATTTTATCCAACCTCATTAAATGATTTAACAAGAGACTTTTAAACTTCTCAGAATATTCTTCCTCATAAATAACAGGAGGTAACTTAGTTTAGGAATGGCAGACAAATGTAATGCACTTGTACCATTATTTCCTCATTTAATACCGATGGTAGAAATTACTAATCAGCCTATGGCACTATATTCTAGTCTTCCCCAATTTGCTTCATGCTCTTTTACAACAAACCACTCTAAGCAGTTGATACCAGTCAATAAGAGCTTGCTTGTGAGATGAACAATATTTACCATTCCAGATACAGTGCAGTAAGAAATGAGATAAAGATGCTGAAACTCAGATTCTATTATAATTATAGATTACCCATTGATTAGCTTAGTGAGTTTAAAAAAATCATTTCTGCACTACCACACCCTACTTCACATAGTTATGATGAGGGTTAAATGGAATAGCACATCTAAAGGTGCTTTGTGAAATGTAAAGAATTATAGGCCGGGCACTGTGGCTCACGCCTGTAATCCCAGCGCTTTGGAAGGCCGAGGCGGGCGTATCATGAGGTCAGGAGATCGAGACCACAGTGGCTAACGAGACCACAGTGAAACCCCGTCTCTACTAAAAATACAAAAAATTAGCTGGGCGCAGTGGCAGGCGCCTATAGTCCCAGCTACTTGGGAGGCTGAGGCAGGAGAACGTCGTGAACTCGGGAGGCAGAGCTTGCAGTGATGCGAGATCGCGCCACTGCATTCCAGCCTGGGAAACAGAGCAAGACTCCATCTCAAAAAAAAAAAAAAAAATTATATACATGAAACATGATCTTAGGATATTCAAGAAAATTGACCATAGAAATGCATTTCTCCAATATACTGTAAGAATCCTTTGTTTTTCTATCATCTATTTAGTTTAGTCTGTATACATCTAACTTTTACTCCCATGTCCAACAGAACTGAAGTTAGAGTGTGAGAGATTCCTTCTTTAGCTAATGGAATAAATGATATAGAGCTCAGTGGATAAACATGTGCTTGAGTGCCATTCCAGAGCAAGCCCTCATGACAACTGAGCCAGAGAATCATATTTCAGCCACTTCCCTATCTCATTGCTTCATATCTCAGATAATTTAGAAGTATATGACTTTAAAAATCACTGCTTTCTGATCAAGTATCAATTAACATCCTCAGATAATTTGGGAGGGTGTGGGATTCATAGCTGGATTGTAGCAAAGTTGGAATTCGAAATGGAAAAAAAAAAAAAAACCTAGACCCAAAGTCATCCATCACTTACACATTTATTCACATCCTTGAATTCTGAGATGTCATATTCTTTTGATTTTTGACTGACTTCTCTTCTCCCACCTCTATTTGACTTCTTTTTCTTGAAGTTTATCAAGGTTTGATCCTAGGCCATCTTCCCTTCCCTCTTTACATGCTAGGTGATCTCCATTCTGGATGCCCTAAATTCCATTTTGTATCAGTATTTTCCTCATTTACGTGTCTAGCTCAGGTCTCTACTTTGAGCTATAATTGAATTTGACTTCTGCACTTGGACATATCACACACATTTCAAACTGCGCATGTCTAAAACTGAACTGTTGATCTTCAAATCTGCTTCCTCCTCTATCTTTATCACCTCAGCAAATAGTACGAGTTGATCAAACAAACAAACAAAAAACTTGGGAGTCATCCTCAATCCTTCATGCCTGACATCTAATCCATTACCAAGTCATACAGATTTTATCTCAAAAATACATCTCAAATCTGTTCATTTCTCTCTATTTCCACTGCCACCATCTTACTCCCAGTAGTCATTTTCTTTCATCAAGACAACTGCAAGTGCCTCTTACCTGGCCTCTTTGCTTCTACTCTTGCCACATTCAATCTCTCATTTATACAGCAGGGCCATCAGATTGTATGATGTTTTGCAGGTACATCAGCTCAGGTGTACCTTTACAGGTATGTCAGATTATATTATTTCCCTTCTTGCCCATAAAATAAACTCTCCAGCCTTGTCCTGTACCACTCACCCCCTCAGTCATTAGCTCCTAGCCATACTTGGCTCCTTTTAGGTCAGTGTCTTGTAAATATTATTCCATTCCCCTCACTTTTCATGTGACTGACCTAACCATCACATTTTAGCTTAAATATATTCTTTTCGGAGAGGCCTTCCTAGACTATTAAGAAGTTCCCACTATTATTCTCTCAAAGTGGCCTATTCTTTGTCTTCATAACATTTCTCACTATTTTTATTTTTATTTTTATTTTTTTTGAGACAGAGTCTTGCTCTATTACCCAGGCTGGAGTGCAATGACATGATCTTGGCTCACTGCAACCTCCACCTCTTGGGTTCAAGCGATTATCCAGCTTCTGCCTCTTAAGTTGCTGGGAGTACAGGTGTGTGCCACCATGCCCAGCTACTTCTTTTTTGTATTTTTAGTAGAGATAGTATTTCACCATGTTGGTCAGGCTGGTCTTGAACTCCTGACCTCAAGTGATCTGCCTGCCTCAGCCTCCCAAAGTGCTGGGATTACAGGCATGAGCCACTGCACCTGGACCATTTCTCACTATTTTTAATAATACAGTAATGCTAATATTTTTTCTGGCTATTTGTCTCACGATCTTGCAAATTCCTTGGAGCATCCAAAAATATTTCTTCCTATTTTGTGCCAGACAATATGCTGGTTGTTTGGACTATGAAGATTTATAATGAAAGGTCCTTGAACTAAAAGGCTACACATTGGCTGGGCGTGGTGTCTCACACCTGTAATCCCAGCATTTTAGGAGGCCCGGATGGGTGGATCATGAGGTCAGGAGTTCGAGACCAGCATGACCAACATGGTGAAACCCCGTCACTCCTAAAAATACAAAAATTAGCCAGGTGTGGTGGCACGCACCTGTAATCCCAGCTACTCAGGAGGCTGGGGCAGAAGAATTGCTTGAACCTTGGAGGCAGAGGTTTCAGTGAGCCGAGATCACACCACTGCACTCCAGCATGGGTGAGAGAATGAGACTCCATCTAAAAAAAAAAAACAAAAAACAAAAAACAAACAACAACAAACAAACAAACAAAAAACAAAAGCTACACATTTAGTAGGAAAAAATCAAGAAAAGGTTTATAAAGAAAGTGATAGACACTGTTGGTTGCCTCATCAACAGTCATTCCACTCTCCCTTTTTTCTCTAGTGATTATCTATTTACACACGCGCACACACAGAAAGGTTAAAAAGCACTGAGAGTCAATTTCTTAGTTTCCCTTGCAGGTAGATGCAGCCACTTGACCTAGTTCTGGCCGAAGAGATGTTAGGGAGACATGCTGTTGCGTCTGAAACATGACAAGAACTGCCACTCTTCCTTCAAGTATTTTCCATTCACACTGTCATGATGCAATTCCTGGAGTGTGGCAGCCATTTTATAACCATCACGTGACAATTCCAAAGACCAAAGCCAAAGGCTAAGGGTAGCAAATGCAAAGATGGAAAGACACTGGATTCTGAATGATACTGTTGAAATAATAAACCAATTTTGGGTATACCCTTCTCTTAGATTCTTCTTATGTGAGAAAAATAAATGATGATTGCTTACATTTTCATTATAAATCCCTTTACTAGAAGTTAAAGCCTCTATACCGACACAAACTGTTCCTGCTGTGACAACAATATAGCCAGCACAAGTCCCCCAAAACCACAGATACCCGTGACCCTGGCGTCAAGATCGGGTCTTCTAATTCTGCATCTGGGTACTCTAGGAAGCTTTGTGGCTTCCCATTTATATGACTGAAGTGCGAACTCTGTATGTGTATGCACACATGCACACTGGAGAAAAAGGACAAAAAATCATTCCACAATTGAGACTTGAAGTCTAAACTGTAAGATGGCTGTATGTAATAAAGCTCTAATCCTCTATTAGGCTCCCGAAATCTAGGTTTTATGGTTTAGTAATGTTTTCATTATTTCAAAGACTCAGACTTCTTTCTCTCTAAGGCATCACAAAAGCTTCCATAGAAACAGATAGAGAATGAATGTCACACCAAGAATAGGAAATAAAGCAAAGAAAAATTTGCAGTGAACTAGTCATTAATGAAAGGTGTAAAGAGTGCATGCAAAATGTTAATAAATCATTAAAATGTTAGGAAAGTTTCCAGCAAGGAAGAGGTCTCTGAGTCAAAGTTTGAGGATAACAAAGTACCTCATTCAGCCATATTCTGTCATCATCTCCACATATCATTGTTTTGAAAATTTAATATGGAAAGCAGGTCATTCTTTTAAAAAACGGAACTGCATCTAAAGTCAATTAGATCTCATGATCTACATGTTCACCTCATCTTAGGGCACAGTATAGTAAATGATCTTAACTTGTTTAAAATATTTTTTCTTAAAATCAAATATTCTATAGGATGGTGTGATGAGCACTCACATATCAAGAGAATACATCATCATCATTGTTGTCACCATTATCATCATCATCATCATATCAACTAGAAATTACTGAATACCAACTATACACCAGGTGCTCCACTTTGTAATTTGCATGCATTGTCTCATCTAATCCTCAGACAACTCTTTGAGTGAGTGCTACTATTACACTTATTGAACAGATAAATAAATGGAAGCACTACAAAAGGGAGTTGTTAGTAAGTGGTGAAGTTCCAATTCACACCCCACACGTTGACTCCCAGACTCCGTGAAAATTTTCAGACTCTAAGCTTAAAAACACAGAAATAAGCAAATGAATAAACTAGCATTCTTATCAGCCCAGAAAGGAGTCTGCACTTTATGTATGTTAAACACTGTTACTGTTAGCCAAATTGCTCTTTACAACAAGGCTTACAAGATGATGATATTATCAACATTTTGTATATGAGGAAATTGAGGTCTTAAGATAAATCTAGCTAGCTATGGCAGAGCCAGACCCTGAACTGTTTATTTTTATTCTAAAGCTATGTTAATATTTGCTAATACTTGGTATTGACAATATTACAATGGCTTTCTTTTTATGACACATGATATCTATCTCAAAAATATTAGATTATAATATTTGTATGCAACTTAAGAAAGATGAAGTTATTTGGAAAAGGGATTGAGATATGAAGATTGTGATATAGGAATTGTTAGGTGACTACAGCTCTGATGAAAAGGTTTATGTGCACCAGAATCTCAGCTGTAGCTCTTTTCTCTTTGGAGAAACAACCTGTAAAAATATGATCCTTGTTAGCAAGATATCTAATATCCATTCTTGTTCCATTGATAGCATTTGAAATTTATTTATCAAATAATCACTTCAGTTTTTCTAAACTACCTTAAACATATTTTTAAAACCTGAGGATAAACAGGACACATTTTTAAACTAGTGCATTTTTCTCTTAGAATTAAATCGATAATCCAGCTGGGTACAGTAGCTCGTGCCTGTAATCCCAGCACTTTGGGAGGTCGAGGTGGGTGGATCACCTGAGGTCGGGAGTTTGAGAACAGCCTGTCCAACATGGTGAAACTCAGTCTCTACTGAAAATACAAAAATTAGCTGGGCATGGTGACATGTGCCTGTAGTCCCAGCTACTCAGGAGGCTGAGGCAGGAGAATTGCTTGAACCCAGGAGGCAGAGATTGCAGTGACCTGAGATCACGCCATTGGACTCCAGTCTGGGCCATGGAGTGAGACTCTGTCCCCTCCAAAATTTTTTTAAGTTGATATTCCATTTATTTTTCTCCACTTTAAATACAGATTTTTTTTTGATGATCTCATAAGGATCACAATGAATATCTAGGCTTTAGTTTTGCAGCTTTAGTTTTATTACTATGAGAAAGAGAGAAGGGCGAGAGAAAGAGAAAGAGAGAGAGAGAGAGCAAGTGTGGTGAGAGGACGTATATTGTCTTTGTGGGTCCAGTATTTCATCCTTCTACTAACTGCCTGGTTGTTGTTTTTGTTTTTGTTTTCCCTTTGAGGAATTGCTTTCCCCAAATTTCTTGTGACTCTAGTAGAGCTGCCAATCATGGTACCTTTTTGCTTTCCTCAATTCCCCTAAAGAGTTCAAAGACCCCTTAGGTTACTCAGACTCTGCCACTCAGGAAGCTGACAAAGGAAGAAAATAATACAAGGTTGGAAAGACTTTGGAGCTTAGCATTTCAAAGACAACGCTTAAAAAGAAGATGCCTGTGTTCCTGCTTTTGAGATTTTGGAATCCTTATACTTCATGTCCTACTCTGAGACCTAGTTTTCAAATCACCTCATTCATTTCTATGAGTATCTTTTAAATAAAGAGCCCCCACCCCATTCCCTTTGTTTTCCCTGACTTGAATTAGCCAGAGTTAGTTGCTGGTGTTTACAACTGAAGACTGGCAGACACTGCCGGTTAGCTACTTCAATCCCTGTTGAAAACCACTTCTCCCTAGCGATCTTTTTGTTGGTGGCTGTCCTGTGACACAGTTCTACACAATGATATACAAGTAGAAGTCTTTCAAAAAAGGTTTCTAGGAAATTTTTGGCTTTATGATAAAAATGGTAAGACTCAGATGGTACACCCTTTTTGCCTCCTCTTTTTCACCCTGTGAAATAATGGTGGCTGCTATATTGCAGCAGCCATCTCATGACCATGAGATGACAAGCATGAGGAAAAGTCAATAAAAAATATACAGATGCCAGTCCTGACACTGTTGGGCCCAAAGCACCTTACTTCCAGACATCTTAATATTGGAGATAAATAAAACTCTACTTATTTAACCCACTGTAGATAGCTTTTGTGTTTTTTGCTGCCATAGCAATCCTAACCCCAGCCAATAAAATGGGAATATGAAAAACTAACAAAAAATATGAATCCTTCTAAACCATGAAGAATTTATGGGGTTGGGGTTTGGGGGGAACAGAAGATATAGCCAGATGAATTTAGGCATATCTCTTAGGAACTGACCTTTGTTCTTTAGCTATTACTGTTGATTAGTCTTACATTGCAGTGAACCTTGTAGCTGACGTTAATGCAAAACTGGAGAACATTGCATCCTGGATACAGGTACATTCTGATACTCTGATACAGGGCTCTTAGCTTCCAAAGATGACAATTATATGTGTGTACATAAATATGTGTGCACTTGTACTGAGGAATACAGAGATTGATCTCATCCATAAGTCAACTCTACTTAGACAAAGGAAATCCCAGGGTTTTTTTTGCTTGTTTGTTTTGTTTTTGTTTTTTTGTCTCTCCATAATGTGGTATTAAAATAAAATGCTATTTTGTCAGTGCCTTTTTCTTTTGCTTTCAATTCTGGACTGTAGGCAAGACACACAGTCTCCTCAGAGACTGAGAAAGGTCAATAACAGAAATGTTGTTTTCCTCCTTTCAGTAACTGATTAAACAACGCATGGGCATATGTATAGCTACATGTGTATTTCTAAAGAAAATCATTCAAAAACTGCATGTTTTCCTGAGGTGACCTCCAGGGTGCTGAACATTTAGAAAATGTAACATCTAATGCAACCAATAAAATCAAGAATCTGTGTTAGGCATTTTGAGAGTTTGGGAGTGAGTGACAGTACAGCCAAGGGATGTAGTCCCCGTGAAAGGCAGGTAAGGCATCTTTATGTGGCTCTCTTTTGATGAGAAAAATCTTCCTAAGAGAATGAACTAGATTTAGAGTTTGTCTTAAGAAAACTGTTGTTTCCCCCACCCCTTCCCAGTTAACTCATTTGTACAATTTTGGGGCTTCAGCTTTGATGGGGCTCCTTTATTTGCAACATTTAGATTAAGTTAATGATGGTTTCATCATAGCTAAGAGGACTAGAATTAGGAGGTCAATGGCTATTCACAGTGGAATATATAACAGTGATGAAAGAGCCAAGCTTTTCTTAGCTTTTCAACTTAGCAGGACAACGAAAACAAACAAAAATCCAACTAGTTCACATTAGCATGAAACGAGGATGCTTAGAGAAGATACAAAAATTGACAACGAGTATTTTACAGACGGAGAGAACTGACAATTCTCTTTGGCTCCAGTGGGTAGGAACAGATCAATACATAGAGATTTCAGGAAAGCCAATTTTCATTTATTATAAAGACTTTGAAACAACCAGAACCTGGGAAAAGGGTGATTTATCATGAATGACTGTACTCAAACTGGGTTTGGATGACCAAACAACTGACAGCGATTTTATAGGGTCGAATCCTGCCTTAGGAAGAAAATTACTGATTCTTAAATCCCTTTAAATTCTGAGATTGCATGGCAGAAGAAAGATGAAGATCACACTACCTAAAAAGAGAGGATCTGCTTTCAGGTCCTAGAAGCCATGGTTTTATTGGCCCTTAGTTTCCATATCTATGATATGAGTTTAGATAAATTATTCCTAAGGTTTCCTGTTGCTTTAAAACATTCAATGGTTTTAGAGTTGCTTGATGTCGTTAGAAATATTGAATGCCAGAATGTGGAGTATTTATTTAATTGGATAATAGAAAAACTTTGTTCAAAAATTTTAAGAAACAATCACTATTAAAGCTGCACTTAGAGGCTATTTATCTGCAACAATGAGTAGACGTAACCATGTCAGCTAACATTTATTAAATCCTATTTCAGCTAGTGAGCTAAGCACTTTATATAAAAGATCTCATTTAATTCTCATAATAACTCTGTAAGATAGGTACTCTTCACAGTCAGGGAAACCAAACCTTGGAGAGGTTAAAACATTTGCCCAAGGTTATACAGTTTCTAAGTGGTAAAGCCAGGATTCATACCCTGACAGCTGTCAACAGGAATTAATGAAAGTTCTCTGGAAAGGGCCAGAAAGTAAATATTTTTGGCTTTGAGGAACACATAAATCTCTATTACATATTCTTCTTTGGGTTTTGTACAACTTATTAAAACAAGTAAAAAACTGTTTTTAGCTCCCTTGCTATTACAACAAACCAGGCCCTATGTTGAATTTGCACTGAGACCTGTAGTGTGCTGTCCCCTGCCCTGCTCTCTTACTACAACACTCTACTGCTTCTCCAAAACCAATATTTACCGAGGACTTATTATGGGCCAGACACTGTGCTAAATGCTTTTCATGCAATATCTCTGTAATACAACGAGCCTCTGGGTTGGTTTCCATTTTATAGATGGAAAATAGGCTTAGAGAGTTTCAGCAGCAACTGAAACACAAATACAAGGCTAGAAAGTGGCAGAGCTGTGAGCTGTGTGAATCTGGAAACTGTGCTTTTATCCACTGCAGTAGAGAGGCTGAGCAGAGTGAAATGGGACTGGGGCAGGGAGGGACTAGAATAAGAAAACTGGTGTGCAGAGTACGGCAATAGCCTAGACAATCATGGTATGGTTTGAAAAACACTGTAGCTTCATAATCAACTAGATTTGTCAGTTTATTGGATGTCAGGTAGGGTGGATTAGGGGAAGATCACTCTAAGGTCTGAGCTTGGATTACTTAGAGAATAGAAATAAGGAAATCAGGTATAGGGCTGCTTTGAGGAGATAAATGGATGGGCTGATAAAGCTTATGGTGGCAAGATCCCTTATAGTTTTGGCTGCTTAACTAACCAGTTGTGTTACAGCAGGCAAAAAAATTAGCTTCTCTTGGCTTCAGTATCCTAAAGTACAAAACGAGGGTGTTGAATTAGATGGTCCCTTAGTTGACTTCTAGTGATAATGTTCCAGTCGGTGAAAAGCAAAGGAAAAATCTAGGAAACTGCCAAAAGAAAGAGCCTAGAATAGGCTTTTTGAGGGAAAGATTTCTGAAAAAGAATTGAACAGAAGGGTGCTAAAAAGTTTATTGTAATTCATCTGTCTTACTGCTCTCAGCAAATAAAGATCAAACAGGGGGTTTGTGTTTGCAAGGTCAAAGTAAACTAGTGCCCATTATCAAATGGCTGAATGACTCTTAACTGGCTCAGAGAAATATCAGAAAATGTATAGGAGAAAACTAATGGAAAGAGTGATTAACATGATCGTTTCTGGCTCCAAAGAATAAGGAAACAGGGAAAGTGAAGAAATATGAAGAAGTATGAGGCAAGAAATAAAGATGATATAAATGAACAGGTCACTATGATTATGTGGGTTGCCTATTTAGACAAGAAAATAGGGCATCAATAATCTCTCATGCCGCCTAGAAAAGAAAAGAAAAGAAAAGAAAACGAATGCTAGTATCACTAGGAAAAGACAGAAGAATTACTTTTAGAATCGTCAAAAAATAAGTTTGAAAGCTTTTGCAAAAAGCACAGAAGTGAATGTTTTGAAGCAAATGAAACTAATGGGAATTATAATGAGACACATAGCAGTTTTATAATCTTGCATCTCTTGTAATGTGTCAGAGAACAAGAACCCTGCTATCTTAACATGCTTTGTCTATGCGATGCCAACACTGAACATGACACGAAGAGAAGAAAGTCATTTCTGATGATAGCATGTAGTATCTGAATCTGTTTCTAGACTATGTGATTCATTTTAAAGATTTCTAAGAAAAGGACACATCTAGATCATCCATGATGTTAAATCTGCTGTTCTGAAATAATATCAATAATACAAACAAATTCTAATTTTATGTATGTGAAAAAAACTACTTATATAAACTCATATTCATTCGAGAAACAAATACTCCAAGCTGGATATCAAGGAGTTTCTTTCAGTTATCCTTTGTTCAGTGGATATAAATGCTGTGCTCCTTACTTAATACTGGGTATAAAAAGAAAAGTAAGATTATTAGAAATATACAAATCAAATACACTTATGAAAAAAATGAGAAGCTATTGAAATAAGGTCAACTAAACAGAAATCTATTTGTAGGGTTTAAAACACTATGAATGAGATCATCTTTTGTGATTCCATCTATCCTTGCATTTCTCAAATTCTATTTTGGAATCACTGCCTATGTTCATTGCCTAAAATAGCTTTTCTTTTGATTCTTAGATGATCTTATGAAAATGAAAATATATATAAGGCTATTTTGCATAGAAATGATTAGACATAGATAAATATTTACATCAAACAGTTCAGAGAGTGGGGACTAGTTCTTTCAGAGATTATACAATGAAAATTTTAGACTGATTTAAACATATTATTTTATATGGCAGTTTAGGATGATGAATAAGTAATGAATCACTGAATTTCTCCCTGTCTCCCTACCCCCAGCCTTCTTCACTTCTTTCCTCCTTTATTCCTTCTTTATTGACATACATAGTGTGTACACCCCCCATCATCTAAAGTAACCCCACGGGAAGAAATGCTCAGGTAGTTATATTAAAAAGATCTAGGTTATGAACATCTCAGAGTTGTATGCCCAAACACCAATGCAATATAAAAATTAAGGTGTACATATATGATATTTCAATTGTTTCATTTTTATGTGTGAACGAATTTGGAAGAAAAACCTTTCATACACTCTAGACTTTCTGTGTTTTGTAGCCACAGCCTTCATTTGCAACTCTGACATGGCAAGCTGCTGTTTTCTACATTTCATTTGTGTGGGTGCCTGCTGCATACCAATATATATTTTCTCTTTACAACCATCCACCACGTGGATGCATTTCTTTATTAGTCAATATATATTCTGTAGGCTACATTCTGCAAATTTGAACACGGACAAAATGCAATCAATACAATCCATAACACTGCACAGATGTCTTGGAGAGATTGCAGAAATCATTCACCAGGAGGCTGAACGTCGAAGAATTATAAAATGCATTTAGATGGACAAGTCAGAAAACAGGTTTAAAAAGTAGTACATTTTTAAATTTGTGATTTCATTACGACCATGGAATGAGGTAAAAGCATAACTGTAGTCAGCAATTTACACTTAAATATAGAAAATGCAAAAGACACTATGTACATAGGAGGAAAGGGGGTATGGATGTGAGAAGAAACAGGAGGGAGAAGCCTAATGAATGATCTTCAGATGAAAAGAATCAATGAAAAATATCCAGCTGTGGTTAAATGCTTTCAAATTGCCATTTACGCAATTGATGCATGGAATAGGTATTTGTCAGTGCAGAGAGTGCGAACGGAACGTTATTATGAAACCGAGCAGGATCCTTGGCAAAATACCAATGAAATACAGTTTTCAATAGTAAGGAAAATGGAGAGTGTGAAATAATGTCAATTAGAGAGAAATGTGTGCTACTGAAGACTCTCGGCACTATTCCTGGAAGAATAACCACCATGCTTAGAAATCCCGAGGGTTCTGGGAAACAATGACCATAGAAACCAGACTTATTGATTTAAATTAAGATTTCAGTTGTGCTTAAGAAACATGTAATGATTACAATTACATCATCTGATAAGAAAAATAATATGTATAGACAAGAGTGATATTTAAAATGTTGTATTTAACCATTCGTATGAGATGGATACAGAACAATCAGGCAGAGGCAATGATAAATTAGAACAGAATTTAAAGGTTTAAAATGGAAAGACATGGATGTATTGGAACATACTGGCTGAATATTAGTGCCTGAGGGCAATGGTTGATAAATCTGTAAGAAATTTTTCGATGCATATTTCTGAGCACCTTTTGTCCCTTTAATAGAATTATAATTTCCAGCAAAATCAAAAGTATTAGAAATAAATAGCTCGAAATTCCCAACGTTTAAAGAACTACCTTCATTTGACATTTGCCAAACCACTGACAACCATCTATAATTGACAAAAAACGAGCATAAGTGGACTCAAATTAATAAGAGCTATAAAATATTTAGAAAGTAGAAAAAAATCTAAAATTAAAAAAAATTCTGTCCAAATCACTTGTTTAGCTGAAGTTCAGAAGAGTGAACAATCAGCAATAATAGATGTAAATCAATTTCCACTTACGGATTTAAGTGCCCTTTTGAAATACTTTTTGAAAAGTTAAGAGACCACAGTGGTAAACCATATGCTAAAAGCAATCTATGACAATTTTCTAAGGCCTCTAAAATCCTATACAGGTTCTCAAAAGTACTATTCAGAAGTGAAAGTTCCAATAATAGATGCTTTCAATGATATTAAAGCAAACACACAAGAGGGTAACAATGACAGATATAAAGGTTTTATACCTAGAAAAGACTTAATAGCTAGACGTTGTCGTAAATTACTACACTAAAAAACAGTGCATGAATTTCAGCTTTTCAACTTAACAAAAGACGGGCGATATAGTCAAACCATCATTTACATGAGCTCTTGAGGCTTGAACATATTAATACCAAATTAGAAACTAATTAAAGAGCAGATTGTACCCATACATTCAATACAGAGTTACTGAAAATCTAAGTGCAATGTACTGTGTTAGAAGCTATGGGAAATATCAATGTTTTTTCAACATGGATCCTAATTTTAAGATATGTATGTGTAGTATACTTGGGGATAATGAAAATACAAATAGGCAGAAAAGATAACTATTGAGTACTGGGCTTCATATCTGGGTGATAAAATAATATGTACAACAAACCTCCGTGACGTGTGTTTACCTATGTAACAAACCTTCGCATGTATCTCCAAACCTAAAATAAAAGCTAAAAAAAGAAAATACAAGTAGAAAAGTAATGCGTATTAATATGAGAATTAATTATTTTCATATGGAGGAATCAGGGAAGGCTCCATGATAGAGTATGGTCTTGACAAAGAGTTTGTGGAATTGGTGTTCCAGGTAGAGAAAATAATAACAACAGTAAAGACAGAGATAGATAACATTATTGTTTTTGATGATACCCAAGACTCTTTGAGTTATGTAATTTTCATTCTCCAAAAGCCTCATGAAGTTGGTTTTTAATTCCATTTTACAGATGAGGACACTGAGGCACAGGAAGGACTCAAGGTTATATATCTATCAATGGAGTGGATTGATTAGAATTGGATCTGTCCAATTGCAGAGCCCCTGTTCCTATACTGCCTTTCCATAAACAGAGCAAGATCAGTTTAGTTGGCATGTGGTTTGTGAAAGAAAGGAGTAGCAGTTAGACTAGAAGGGTGACTTGGAGTCTCCTAGCTGCATTTAGAAAGACACATTTAAGGCACTCTAATCCAAGGCATGCTCATTTCCACAAGCTTTACCACAATTTTTTATTAGTAACATAAACACCAAAAGAATATAGTGCTATCATCATAGAAATCCATTGCATTAAGTCATCAATGAAAAGTATACTCAGAAGTTCTTGAACTCTGCTCATGAAATTCAGTTATCTTTTGAATATCATAGGCATCATAGAAAAATAAATATTTTAAAGTTTCAACTACATCTTACTTGTGATACTTTATCTTATTGTTTTATTACTATTTTATTTTGTTTTATTTGAAACAGAGTTTTGCTCTTGTTGCCCAGGCTGGAGTGCAATGACACGATCTCGGCTCACTGCAACCTCCGCCTCTGGAGTTCAAGCAATTCTCCTGCGTCAGCCTCACTAGTAGCTGTGATTACAGGTGCCCACCACCACGCCCAGCTAATTTTTTATATTTTTAGTAGCGACAGAGTTTCACTATGTTGGCCAGGATGTTCTCGAACTTCTGACCTCAGGTAATCCACCCACCTTGGCCTCTCAAAGTACTGGGATTACAGGTGTGAGCTACCACGCCTGGTCTTTTTTTTTTTTTTTTTTTTAGTAGAGATGGGGTTTCACTGTGTTAGCCAGGATGATCTCGATCTCCTGACCTCGTGATCTACCCACCTTGGCCTCCCCAAGTGCTAGGATCACAGGCAGGAGCCACTGCGCCTAGCCTATCTTATTTTTAAAAATTATCACTCAACGTACAGCTCGAATCTTCCATAGTATAATTTTATTTAACTGAAGGATGGATTTGTCATTAGTTCCATAACTCCTGTTCTCTCTCTTGACTTTATTTTTTATACACACAACATTTAACCAGAAGATAGACCCAATAAAAATTTATTACATTATGAAGTAGGATAAAACTGGACATAATCAGACAAACAAACAAATGCAAAGTGGTTCAAAATCTTTCGATTTAATGATGATAGTGTAACCTGCAATCATTCATATATGAGAGAAGGCACCATGAGGATCTCAGCTTTGGGATAAGTTTTCCAAGAAGGGAACTAGAGCATTTGTCCAGCCCTGTTGTTTCACCAAGGACCCTTGTTAGCAATGACAGGCATTTATAAGAAGTGTGGCCACACTCATCAGGTGCAGAACGTAGCAAAGCTGCCTGGCTCACTAGAGTACTGAATCTGGCATCATGCTCATGTTATCCACGTGGTAACCAATGGGGCCATTTTAAAAACCACAAATGTTTGTAGGGATCTATTTTCTCTATTAAGCCTCTTTCTCCTGTGAAAAATATCCCCTGAAACATGTAGAAATAACTTATTTTTCTTTAAACTTTTTTTTTTGTTTCGTTTTTTGAGACAGAGTCTTGCTTTGTTACCCACACTGGAGTGGAGTGGTGCAATCTCGGCTCACTGCAACCTCTGCCTCCCAGGTTTAAGTGATTCTCATGTCTCAGTGTAGCTGGGGTTACAGGTACGCACCATCACACCCAGCTAATTTTTGTATTTTTAGTGGAAATGAGGTTTCCCCATGTTGGTCAGGCTGGTCTCGAAGTCCTGACTTCAAGTGATCCGCCTGCCTCAGCCTCCCAAAGTGCTGGGATTACAGGCGTGAGCCACCGCGCCTGGCTTCTTTGAACTTTTGATCTTGGTATCTTAATGTTATCCTTTCCCATCCAAGGAAAGGTATCTAGCCCATTCTTCTCTGCGTTTACTTCCTCCAGATGTTCTAATGTCTGCTTCAAAATGCTAGGAGACCTCATCCTAGAGCTGCTCACATGGTACACAGGATCATAGCACTTTTGCTTCAGTGAATTGACTTATTTCTTGTAAGTCACACCCAACAGCATTAATGCTTCCTCCTCAACACAACCACAAGAGTTCTGGAGGGAACCTCTCCTTTACTACAACGGGGGTTTCCTCTGCTCTCCAGTGGGGAAATGGGGGCTTTTCCCATGATTTACTAGCTTGTCAAGGCTATTGTGGCAATTCGATAAGATTGTACTTTGAAAATGCTCAGTCAACTCTAAAGTGCAATGCAGATATAAAGTATAAGTAATAGCTGCTGAAATATTTTAAATATCCTTGGGCCCTAATACAATCCTGATAAAATCAGCAGTCTTCTACATAGGAACAAAAAAAAACAGATTCTCCCCATTAAGTAAACAAAACTTAGAGTAGGCTTGAAGTTCTCAAGGACAAGTTGTGAAATTAAATTTCCAGTATTTTAACTCAATTTAGGTGTTTTCTGGTGCCAGATGGTTTGAAGTTCTCAAACCATGTTTATTTTATTTTATTCATTTATTTTTTTGAGATGGAGTCTTGCTCTGTCGCCCAGGCTGGAGGGCAGTGAAACGATCCCTGCTCACTGCAACCTCTGCCTTCTGGGTTCCAGCGATTCTCCTGCCTCAGCCTCCCGAGTAGCTGGGATTACAGGCGTCCGCCACCATGCCTGACTAATTTTTGTATTTTTTAGTAGAGACAGGGTTTTGCCATGTTGGCCAGGCTGGTCTTGAACTTCTGACCTCAGGTGATCTGCCCACCTCGGCCTCCCAAAGTGCCGGGATTATAGGCTTGAGTCACCGTGTCCAGCCTTTAAGTCATTTTTAAAGCAGGCTGCATCTTTAACCTTTAATGTAAAGAACATGATCATAGAAAAGTATTTAAATTTTGACCTTATTCATGGAATGCTTTAACTGTAGACGTCAACTTTGCACTCTATGACAACAAAATATGCACGTATCACCCTTTTATTATAGAACTCAGTACCACGAGGTATGATATAAATGGTTACTGAGAAACAGAGTTTGCTGCATCGTGCTTCTGGTGAGAAGTAGTTGCACAGTATTCAAGGAGTTGTTCATTATGTAATGGGAACGTTGTGCTTAGAAAAGCTCCACAGGGAGAAGCAATTGAGCTAGATGTAAAAATGTTCTCCATTTCACAAAGCAGAATTTTAATTTTCGCAGTATACTTTTCCTTATACTATCATAATTTTACATGTTGGGTAAGAATTTCCATGAATTCTATATACAATTTGACCTCTGGTTATCTTTATTTTGCCCTCTTCCTTTCCCTTCTAGTTGGAATGAAACAGAGGAAGGAGTAGACAGTATGGCCTTTTTCTGATTTTGACCTGCATTACATTTTGAGAGTTTTAGGGTAATGGGGTCCATATAATAATATTAATCAATCAACAATTCTCTCTCTCTCTCTCTTTTTTGAGATGGAGTCTCACTCTGTCACTCAGGCTGGAGTGAAGTGGTGCGATCTCGGCTCACTGCAACCTCTACCTCCCAGGTTCAAGTGATTCTTCCACATTCGCCTCCTGAGTAGCTGGGACACAGGCATGCACCACCATACCTGGCTAATTTTTCCTTTTTTTTTTTTTTTTTTTTTGTGCCAGGCTGGTCTCGAACTCCTGACCTCAAGTGATCCGCCTGCCTTGGCCTCCCAAAGTGCTGGGATTACAGGCGTGAGCCACTGCACCCAACCCCGATAACTTTTTTTTTTTTTTTTTTTTTGAGGCGGAGTCTCGCTCTGTCGCCCGGACTAGAGTGCAGTGGCCGGATCTCAGCTCACTGCAAGCTCCGCCTCCCGGGTTTACGCCATTCTCCTGCCTCAGCCTCCCGAGTAGCTGGGACTACAGGCGCCCGCCACCTCGCCCGGCTAGTTTTTTTGTATTTTTAGTAGAGACGGGGTTTCACTGTGTTAGCCAGGATGGCCCGATAACTTTTTCTGTGTAAGGGCATAGTTACTTTAAATGCAAAGTGAGAAATGCACTATTGCCAGGGCAGAAAAACATGCTCTGTTAACTTACGTGAATTCATTATTCCTTACTTACAATGATTGTTCACATCCCTGTAGTAAAGAAACTTCTCTACTTACAACTTCCCATAGGTAGCAATAAAGCTCCCAGGCACAGCAGAAGCATGCAATGAAGAATACCACCAACAGAGGACATTAGAACTTACTTTAGACCACCATTAGGTTTTCTTAGCCTGTGTTGTGTTTTGTGTGCATATTTTCATAATGTTTTATAAATATTATTATTAACACTGCTATGTTCAAAAGTACAAAAGAGTGAAAGTGTTGCTTTAAGAAAAGACATGCAATTACCATGGCAACAAAAGAGAACTTATTGTAGAAGGGTGTACACTGTATACATTGGTCACTTTTGTATGTCATTTTGGACTTAAAAGGAAATGAACTTCCAAACAGCCCTTGAGAACCAATTCTCTTTGTAGAGAAAGGAGGTTGTATGTTGTCTATAAATTATAGGATCATAGACTCTTTTTGTTTGTTTTTTGAGGTAGAGTCTCACTGTCACCCAGGCTGGAGTGCAGTGGCATGATCTCGGCTCACTGTAACCTCCGCCTCCTGGGTTCAAGCGATTCTCCTGCCTCAGCCTCCCGAGTAGCTGGGACTACAGTTGCCTGCCACCACGCCCGGCTAATTTTTGTATTTTTAGTACATGTTGGCCAGGCTGGCCTCAAACGCCTGACCTCAAGTGAGCCCCTGCCTCCAGAGATGATCTGGCTGGGCGTGGTGACTCACGCCACCCAGCACTTTGAGAGGCCGAGATGGGCGAGTCACCTGAGGTCAGGAGTTCGAGACCAGCCTGGCCAACATGGTGAGACCCTGTCTCTACTAAAAATACAAAAATTAGCCAGGTGTGGTGGCAGGCACCTGCAGTCCCGCTACTCGGGAGGCTGAGGCAGGAGAATCACTTGAACCCAGGAGGTGGAGGTTACAGTGAGCCGAGATCGCACCACTGCATTCCAGCCTGGGTGACAGAATGAGACTCTGTCTCCAAAAAAAAAAAAAAAAAAAAACTGGGAGAGAGTTGATAGGATCTTAAAGTTTATCTTATAAAATTCCTAGGTAAAAGAGTAATTATCTCTAAAACATCTTCATGCAAGCGCTGTTGATTGGCCCCATATATTTTCCATTTTTTTCCTGTGGCAATAGAACTCATGATTTTCAGTTTGGTATGTGGACGCCTGAAGGAAAGAATGTATTTCTTAGCCTCACATAGATATAAGTATAATCATGGGACAAAGTTCTGGTGAAGGAACTATCGGGGATACATTTCATGACAGTTTCTAAAAGATTTTCTTACAACACTGCTGGCACACGCCCTCTCTGTGCCTCCTTCCTTCTTCCATGTTGCTGGGGGCTGGAACTCAGATGTGTTGGCTGGAGCTGGAGCAGACATATTGGACCACATGGCGACAATGAGGATTGAGGCCACCATGGCAGGACAACAAGATAAAGGAGGACTTCAGACTTAGTGAAGCAGAACAGTGGAAGAAGGCCTGATCTACCTAGTTCCAGGCTTGTACATGAGAGAGACCTACATTTCTCTACTGTTTAAGCTATTGTTACAGTTTGTCCTATTAGCATGATGGAAATTTGTGAAGCAGCCCATGCCACTTAATAACAACTCTAACATTTATATTTTCCTTACTCAGAGTAAGCTCCGCTGTAACACTTGCCCATAGTTCTCTTCTACAATCTTACTTAAGTGTGCTGTCTCCTTTACCCACCCTCCTCGGATGCATGAAGATGCTGTCCTATATTTTCACGTTGTCTTCTTACGGAACATTCTAGATTCTTTCAAATATTTGTCATATAACCATCTCTATACCCTTCACAATCTTGGTTGCCCTGTTGTCAATGTATTGTGATTTTTCAGTGTTCCCATCATACGTGATGCTCATAAGCCAGTATGACTGCAGATGTGGTCTAACTAGTGAAGAGCTGAATGGAACATTTGTGAATTTCATTAATGCAATCTACTACTGTATTGCCTTGTATAGCAAGCCACACCAGATCATACTGGAGATTAATACAGCCCTTGTGGTTATTTAAAATCCCAATTTGTTTTTCACATAAAGCAGCACAAAGTCAGATGTTCCTTAGCCTATATTTGTACAAAAGACTTTAAAAATCTTAAAGGCAGGACATCTTGCTTGTTCTTGTTAAATTTTATTTTAATTTTTAAAGTTTGGTACAGTATCCCAGTCTGTCATAATCTTATTTTGAATCTTGATTTTGATCTTTCAGTGTGTTGACTACCATTCTCACCTTTGTGTCATTTGAAAAATTAATAAGTGCACAATGTATATGCTTATCTAGAAAAATGACAAAAATCTGGGTCAACGTACAGGCAAGGAGGCACAACTTTTAGGGGGCACTATTTATGGAGGGTTGTGCAATGAAGTAGAACTGAATTCACTCTGTGGTTAGCACCACAAAACACTTCTCAAATTGACAGTTTAACACAACATTCCTCCTTGGGCGTGGTTACTGAAACATCACCAAATTCACCAAATTATATTTCTCTCCATGTATAATTCATGTAATTTAATAAGATATTGTGAGCAGCTATGTAAAAGGCATTGCTGAAAATCAGCTACGCTGCTGCAGCATAACACCACTTAAAAAAAGCCAGTTAAGTTGGCAAAATAAAAAAAGAAAGTCTACAATCTTAAGGTGAAAACTTTACAACATGACTCTAGTGAATATTAAAATCTACAATAAAGGAAAAGAAACAGTTGCTCAATGTTTCAAAACCTGGTTTCTCCCAGATTTATAGTTTTCTTTCTTTCTTTCTTTTTTTTTTTTTGAGATAGAGTTTCACTCTGTTGCCCAGGCTGGAGTGCAGTGGTACAATATCCGCTCACTGCAGCCTGCACCTCCTGAGCTCAAGCGAACCTCCCACCGCAGTCTTC
>NW_012117755.1:2890097-2909293 GCF_000951035.1 Colobus angolensis palliatus | reverse complement strand
TGAAAACTTTACAACATGACTCTAGTGAATATTAAAATCTACAATAAAGGAAAAGAAACAGTTGCTCAATGTTTCAAAACCTGGTTTCTCCCAGAATTATAAGTTTTTTTCCGTTTTTCTTTTTTTTTTTTTGAGATAGAGTTTCACTCTGTTGCCCAGGCTGGAGTGCAGTGGTACAATATCCGCTCACTGCAACCTCAGCCCCCCGGGTTCCAGCAATTCTCCTGCCTCAGCCTCCCAAGTAGCTGGGATTACAGGCATGCGCCACCACACCTGGCTAATTTTTTTTTTAATATTCAGTACAGACAGGGTTTCATCATGTTGGTCAGGCTGGTCTTGAACTCCTGACCTCAAATTATCTACCCACCTCGGCCTCCCAAAGTGCTGGGATTACAGGCATGAGCCACTGCGCCTGGCCCCGAGATTTATAGTTTTTAAGATAAAAGTGACAAGCCAAATTAATGTTTTAAAAAGCTCAAAACATACAGGAGGGAAAAATTAAACAAAGTGCCACGTAGTGAACATACAGCTAAATAATAAAAAGTAGTCATACTGATGCTTTGTTATTCAAAAATCATTTTTCCTCAAAGAGTAAGGGTGATAAATTGTAAGGACTATCCCAATACATTTTCAATTAAATGACTAAATTAATGTAGGGACATTTAATTAAAGTTCCACTAGTTTTTCCAAATGCTGTTAATTATGCTGCTATCTAAAATTAAATCTCTCCCCAAACCCTTTTACATTTCTTCTGCTCATCTGATACAGATATAATTAAAATGCTGCCAGTTCACCTAAAAGTATCCAAATATTATAAAAGAAAATATGAAAAACTGGAGTTTCAGTAGCTCCTTAAGAAGCTGGTATTTTAATGGGATTTCTACAATCCTTGGGGAAAACCATTAGATGTGTAAGTATGCATGCACACGCACACACAAACGGTCTCAAAATTCCTCTGAAAATAAATTTCTCTCTTTATATTTAAGGTGCTGCAGTGAATACCACAGACAAGTATAGTTTCAAAGGTTTTCTACCAGCAAAAGATAAGAATTTTTTAAGACACTGGGTAATTAATTTCAGGCACAAGGTGTACTCTGGTTATAACACTTCTGTGCTACCATTTTCGAAACAATAAGCATTCCTTAATAGCAGCTCAGAAAGACACTCTTTGAGAGAAACAGTTTGGAATTCAGGCTTCCTTGTATTGTATCCAAACTTCCAAGTGGAAAAAAACCAGCCTGGACAATCCTAGCTTCAAGTTATTCTCTAGTGAGTAAACAAAGGTTGATCCTAACTCCCAGACTTATTTTATTAATCACATGCAAGATGAAAACACACTGATCAAACAAGGTCTAGTAACATGAGACTTCTCTTATTTCCTTTCTCTTACTTGATTCTGACAGTTGTCCTTTTAATTGCTCCGCACGGATAGTATTCAGCCATCTAAAATCAACAAATTCTCTGTTTACCCCAGTTTGTCTTCCAGATTGCTGTAGGTTCATTATGCAAATGCTCTTTTAAGAAATAAAGAGTTACTCCAGGAATGACCACCACCTGCCATTGCTATGGAGTCCAGAGGTAGGGTCACGTGCAGGCTGGGGTCTTTTGAAAGTGACTTGTCTCTTTTCCAAAATTTCATGCGCTTCTAGTCAAGAGTCTGGTAAATTAGGAGGAGACTTTTTCTCACTCATCATCGTAGCCAGAGTCTCGTGAGAAAAGGCTGGGTCTCAGTAGGACTGTGATTCATGAAAAGTCAATTATGGATAAATTTTGTTTACCAATATCCTTCCTCGTTCCTGGTTCTGCTTGGCAAACAGCCATCCCTCCTCCCATTCTCTTATTACAAGGGTTCACAAACTTCACCGTACTTTGTAATCCTGGGGAGCTTTAACAAACGCTGATGCTTGGAGCCCATCCCCAGAGACTGAATTGGTCTGAGGTGCAGCCTGGGCATGAGGAGTTTTATAAGCTGCCCAGGGGATTCCGATATGCAGCCTGTGCTTTAGGCCTGTCAAGGTGGGATAACAACTTGATAATAAAGGTTTATTTCCTGATCAGTTAAAGGGGTTACCACATCTCAAAGAAAGATTTTGCATACTCAAAGGACGCTTGATGGAATTTAAGTTAAATAATGGTGTTACAATATCTGTAGTTAATTTTCAATATCTCAACATAGATAGTTAGATATTTCATACGTGCAGTTAGTGCAACCTTCAACTCTAGAGGCTTGAGGCAAATGGTTATTTTAATTAGGAATTCATATTCTAGGACAGCACAGCCTTCATCTTACGAAAAAGGCCAAAACTCAGAGACTGCTACTACTATATATCTCTATGAACCTTGGAGGTTTTTGTAATGCACGTAATAGATATCACCAATGTGTTTTTGCTGAGGGAAATAGTGGACTGCAATGACTATCCCTATAGGATCTCATTAGTAAAATTTAAGACAATCAAGATACATGGATTGACTAAAATATTTTAATGACATCCACTAACATTGCTTAAACAGGATATAAGAATCTAGCAAAATCCGTTGCTTGGATATTTAATTTTACATCTGGTCTCCAATGGCCTTGTGGTCAACCATTGGCTTAGGAAGAATTCTTGTGACCTGATGCCAAATCCAAAGGTAAGAGATACTGTTTTTGCAATGGTGTCAATTTAAGCCTAAAATCCTAGACTTCATAAAAGTTGCAGAACAGGGTGTAAGCTGACTTCTGTCTGCCTTCTAATAAATGTTTGTTAACAACATGATTGCACTTGTGGAAGATTTCAGCGAGACGTATGAAGCTGCGGCTGGAGGGAGCCATTCCTCATCCACCTCAAACACTTCTGTGGTTCTCCGTTATTTCCCAAAAAGAACCTAAGAGTTACATGTGACCTAAATTCACTTAGCTCAGTTCACAGCAGGTGACATTTGAGGCAGTGTGCCAATAAAATGGGGGGTAAGTAAATATTTGGGGTAAGAGAGTCTTCTGCACGATTAGATAGTTCTAGGTGATTTTCTAATCTTCTCATTCGTAAGAGTGGTCCCAGCAAGAATAGAGACTGAAATAAACTGGTCGTTTTAAAGCTTTAAATACTCTGCTTTCAGCTATCTGTCCACTTATTCAAAGACACACTTGAAAGGAAACAGGAGCCCATATTATAGCACAGGCTTTCAAATTTGTCAATACGAGGCACCAGGAAATGCCCTGTTCTTCTGCGGGGCTCTTTCATTTAGCTTGCATTCCCGGAATGTTCATTTGGTCCAAGCAACATTAGAAATTAATGGGGTAAGTGCTGGGTAAATGTAGGTGATTGGTATAAAGGTTACTTTCTTGAGTTAATGCCTGAGAAATCACAAAGCCTATAACTTCTTTTTTCTTTTTTTTTTTTTTTGAGACGGAGTCTCGCTCCGTCGCCAGGCTGGAGTGCAGTGGCGCGATCTCGGCTCACTGCAAGCTCCGCCTCCCGCGTTCAAGAGATACTCCTGCCACAGCCTCCCGAGTAGCTGGGACTACAGGCACATGCCACCACGCCCGGCTAGTTTTTGTATTTTTAGTAGAGACGAATTTCACCATGTTGGCGAGGATGGCACCAAGCCTATAATTTCTAAAGTCCTGTTTCATTTGAAGTTTGAATGCAAGTACTAATGACTGCAGGGGAGGGATGTTTTCTATATCTTAAGAAATATGTAAATAATATGTGGCATAGCCTCTGATAGTACTGCAACAGAACTATCTATAACTAATATATACAGCAAATATATTAGCATTTCTTTTTTTTTTTTTTTTTTTTTTTTTGAGACGGAGTCTCGCTCCGTCGCCAGGCTGGAGTGCAGTGGCGCGATCTCGGCTCACTGCAAGCTCCGCCTCCCGCGTTCAAGAGATACTCCTGCCACAGCCTCCCGAGTAGCTGGGACTACAGGCACATGCCACCACGCCCGGCTAATTTTTTGTATTTTTAGTAGAGACGGGGTTTCACCGTGTTGGCCAGTCTGGTCTTCAACTCCTGACCTCAGGTGATCAACCCACCGCGGCCTCCCAAAGTACTGGGATTACAGGCGTGAGCCACCATGCCTGGCCCTATTATTACTTTGTATGTTTCTGCAGAGATCTCTAGAAAATAATAATAATTAAAAAAGAATGCTGGCTTATAAAGGGAGTAGATTTTCTAGAAAATAAATGTTTTAGTCCATTTGGAATGCTATAACAAAATATCATAAACTGGGTGGCTTACAGACAACCAAAGATTTTTTTTCTCACAATTCTGAAGGCTGGGAAGTCTGATATCAAGGTGCTGGCAGATTCAATGTTTGGTGAAGGCCTGCTTTCTTGTTCATAGATGACACCTACTTGTTGTGTTCTCACATGGCAAAAAGGGCAAAGCAGCTCTCTGGGTCTTTTTTGTAAGGATTCTAATCCCATTCATGTGGACTCTGCCATCATGATCTAATCACCTCCCAAGGGGCCTACCTCCTAATACCATCACATATGGAATTAGGTTTCCACATATGAATTCTGGGGAGACACAAATATTCAAGCCATAGCAGTAAGGCAATCACAGAATAGGGCAGTTAGATTTAAGTGTAATATACTAGGGGAATCACAATGGGAGAGTTGTATCAATTTCTTTGCCTGCTGCCCTATCATCAGGGAAGGTACTTAACTGCTCCAAGGCCACATGACTCCATGTGCACCAGTAGCAAAAACTACATTCAATGCTTCATAGGTTAGGAAAGAAGTACAGGTTCCCACACTTATATGTGCTCATTTCCATTTCTTGCTGCCCTTCTCTTTATTTACAAAAGGATGAGAACTTGATCCACAAGTGATTTCATTGAGATGTAACTCTTATTTTCTCCAGAGAAGTGTTGGAACATGCTTTGATTATCAGGTGAGGGCTCTGCGTACATTTTCATGCAAATGTCTTAGATTGCTAACTCTCCTCCAATGAATGCAAGACCTTCTGCCTTCGGTGATGACTAACGTGGTAACAGTTATCAGGTAGCTGCTTCGCACTGACTTATTTACTAGACACTGGGTTTTTGGTTTTTGTTTTGTTTTGTTTTATTTTTTTGAGACAGTCTCACTCTGTGGTCCAGGCCAGAGTGCAGTGGCATGTTGTCAGCTCACGGTCACTTCCGCCTCCCGTGTTCAAGCAATTCTGCCTCAGCCTCCCGAGATGGGACTACAGGCACCACCACCATGCCCGGCTAATTTTTGTATTTTTAGTAGAGACAGGGTTTCACCATGGTGGCCAGGCTGGTCTCGAACTCCTGGCCTCAATTAATCCACCTGCCTTGGCCTCCCAAAGTGCTGAGATTACAGGTGTGAGCCACATTGCCTGGCCTACTAGACACTGTTAAGGCAGGCGTGTACTAAACAGGTCACATGACCTCTACTATCCCTGGAATTATAATACTAGTTAGAACAACAGCTTTCAAACTTTGACCATGACCTATAGTAAGAAATACATTCATCATAGTTACTTAGAATGCGTTCTCCACACGTGTACATTCATGGGTGTATGTGTGTGTTTGTCTAAAATACCACTTCCCCAGGAAACTTTCCAGGCCTACTAAACCAGGTCAAGTCCCTCTGTTAAACTCTCTCAGCACTCTGTTTTTGTCCTTTCTAAGTACTCATTACAGCTGGAATGAAATAATTACATAACAAAGATGTTGAACCCATCTCTAGATCTGTATTCTAGGGCTTTATGAGGGCAGGGACCTTCCTCCTCTCTTACAGAACAGCAGTATAGGAAAAACTGACCTGAAGCAATAATATTTTGTACATAAGAGCTGCTTAATCAGTACTTATGACCTGAGTAAATGGATAAAGACCTCAGCAAGGAGATCCCTGGGGCCTTTTCTTATTTGAAAATCTCGAGGTAGAGCTGGAGTAGGTCATCCAACATGTTCACTGGCATAGCTTACAGAACAACAGCATCAACATGGTGCCAGGACAGATAGGATATATCTGGGGAGCAGGGTGTGATATGAGAGCAGGATGTATTATTAATAGTTCTACCTTTTCTCATTAGTTTTTCAGGGCTTGAACATGTTTCCTGTTGGTATCCACTCATATTTATTGCCTCTTTCTTTCTTCATCTCGTTTATTTATTGTGTCATTACCAACTTAACCCAGTTTTATCTATCTTCTTTTTGACTGCCTGTTGGCAACAAAATATCAAACCTTAAGAAAAATAGGTGTTTTCTAGAAAGTTGGGTAAAAATACACTATTGTTTTGTTGCTTCTTTATGCTGCTTTGCTCTGTGTAAAAAGTGGAAAATAATAACTTTAGTTTGGAAAATAAGCTCAATAAAGACAGGAGTTAGGAACAGTCCCCCGATTAACCACTGAGGGGAAGCCCTTTCTATAGCATAGAATTTACATCCTGTGAGTTGGTCATGTTTTTAGTAAGAAGGATTAAATTGCATGTATATGTCCAGAGTCAATTAATGGGAAACCTAGATCCAGAATCCAAGTCAACTTTGTCCATTACTTCTTTCTCAAGAGTAAATACCCTCAGCTGGATGACAAGTAATGATTGCCAGGCAAGGTTTATGTCATTAATCTCTATAAGCAGGAAGTTGATGCAAAGCAAAACTCTCACCTGACATCTGTTTTTTGATCACCCTTATAGCAAGCTAGTTTTAAAGAAGTGAGAAAGACATGCATGGAACAGGCAATTGTGCTCCCAGATCAAACTTCTTATTATAACCAGACGTGGCTTCATGTTCCAGCAAAGCAAGATATTCCCAGGCCATATGGTAACAAAGGCCTGGGACACTGTGGGGCCCACATTTCTCACTTCTATGAATGAGTGCCCACAGGAATGTGTTCATAACATGTAACAAAGTGAACTTGTGAGTTGCTGATACACATCTCTCTTATGTCATACAACTACTGCCATTAGGGATTCATGGCAGTGTCCTTGCCCGGCAGTCATGCATATCCAAATGAGGCATACTCCCTAGCTATTACAAGAGTCCTGTCTGGCTGCAGACATTGATTGACTTCTCCTTTTTATCTCAACTTGAAATCAGTGCCTTGCTCCCATCCAGTGCCACATGAAATCCAAGGAATCAAAGTGCAATATCTGCTGCTACTCCTTATGTTCAAAACATGGACCATCACGCAATGTTAAAGCATGAATCCTGGAACTCTGTTAATGTTGTGAAATAGGTGAGTACTTAGCAAGAATTACTATTCTGACAGCGCAGTGGAAAAACTTCATTCTTTGTAAAAAGCAGAGAATTGAGTTTCTATTTGGGGTTGCCTTTCACGTCCCCTCCCCTTGCAGAGATAATGAAAAAAATGCCCAGTTATTTTTCAGGTGTGATATTTACTTTCTTTTCCAACAGGTTCGTTGGAGGAATACACAGAAATATTTTATAGAACCACAAACTAATAGAGGTAAAATAAGCTGTGGAAAAAAAATAAGCAGATAAGACTAGTTTCTAGTCTACGATTTCTGGGAAAATGCAAGAACTTTATTTCAACTTGTTTATTTTATTCTGGGTGAATTTTACTAACTTTAAGGATCATAAAATAAAAATGATCATCTCTACTTTTAAAATCCACATTTCTATCAATTATTATATGCATATTCCAGTGTGTACAGATAAAAAGAGATTCAAGTACAACTAAACCTAGAGATTTCATCAGAAAATAATCCCCAAAATGAGTTACTATTGCAAAATGGAAAATATGATGTAAATAGGCATTTTGGGCTTTCAGATAAACAGCATAAATTTTTGAACAGGATACATCTTTGTTTTCCACAAAGAGAAAAACAAGGTTTAGTGAAGAGTGTTGAATTGTGTCTGATTTCCGATCTTGCTTTTAACAAATGAGAACATCTCAGCTAAGTCAACCAGACACTATTTCCTAATCTACAAATTAAAGGGTTTGGCCTAGATAATTTCTAGTCTTTTCTGGCTTCAACCCCTCCCCGCCTCCACCTACTCTCTCTCTCTCTCTCTCTTTCTCTCTCTCTCTCTCTCTCTCTCTCTATATATATATATATATATATTTTTTTTTTTTTCTTTTTGAGACAGAGTCTTACTCTGTCACCTAGGCTCCAGGTTCGAGCAATTCTCTCACCTCAGCCTCCTGAGTAGCTGGGACCACAGGTGCACACCACCACACCTGGCTAAATGTTTTTTGTATTTTTAGTAGAGATGGAGTTTCATCATGTTGGCCAAGCTGGTCTCGAACTCCTGACCTCAGGTGATCTGCCTGCCTTGGCCTCTCGAAGTGCTGGGGTTACAGGCGTGAGCCACGGCACCTGGCCAGATTGCAGATATCTTTAACAGGTTGACGTGTTACCTGAATTTTCATCAATCTTGGGAAATATATAGCTGCTAATAGTTTTAATTTCCTACTCTATGTTTAACTCGTTTAACATATTAAAACACACAGATGAATATTAAACTGCAGCAAGACATGGAGAAAAAAAGCATCATGGAAATGGGGTAAGATGGGACTCTAGAAGTGTTTAAAATCTCCCATGCTGAAATTTTAAGTAAATGTTGATAGGCAATAGTTAAATTGTAAAATAGATGAATTTGTTGTCACTGAAATTTAGAATACTCCTACCTCTTCTTATATTTTGCCCTTTTAAGATACAAATTAAAATTGTTTAAAAATAGAAGAGCTCAGAATTAAAGTGATGGGGGTAATATGCATACATATAGTACCACACTTTTCCTTTCACCAGTTACTTTGGAAAGTATCCCATGGAGTTTTGATTTTAGTAGAATTCATGGGAGGCAAAAAATGGCTTATTATTTCTATTGTGCAAAATCTCCAAACCAATGGGCAGTTAGAAACCTTTTTTTTTTTTTTTTTTTTCCAAGCTCAAACATAGGTCAAGGCTATAGGTGGGAGTTCTTGAACAATAAACAAAGTGAGAAATGGTTTCAATTTTTTGTTATTGCTGCTTTGAATGACACACAGACACATGTACTAACACAGGCAAGACTCTTGCTGCAAGGATATATGTATTTTTCTAGAAAAGATCAAACTAAAATGAATTAACTGCCTGGTATCATGTTTTCATCTGCCTTCCATTTTCCAGAAGGGTGTATTCCACTTGCTTAGGCTTAGGCAATTTTAAAATTCTTGATCTTAATATCCTCTAAAATGTACAGATTTTATAGCTTAGATTTTAAGAGACACCATTACTTGACAGGGTAATGACAGTTTTATCTGCACTGGTGACTGGATTTGCTGTGATACTTAAGTAATAATACAAATCGAATGATAATTTTTTTGAGAGGATGTCAGGGAAGGAGAAAGAAAAGAATGAAATGCATCGCATTTAACTTGGTTTAAAAACACAACACACTGCAGCTTCCCATAGCTTCTTATTTTACTGGAAAAAAATCCCTTAGCAATTCATCTTCTTTTGGGCGCATGAATGACATTTTACTGTGATGTGATTATAAGAAACAAAATCCCTCAGAGATGCTGCCTTAAAATATTTTTCTTTATAATGTTCTGAGCTTGACAAACCTTGGTAGAAAACAGAATACTCTTAATTATGAATAAATTAACTAAATTAGTAACATGAGATGGATATGCAATTAAGGGATTGTTAATTGAAACTGGAAACACAGCTGTATACAGCTTAGAGATGAATCATACCAGTAATGACGCAGATGTTTATAAAATGTGATTATCTTTAGTGGAGACAGCACTGCATCTCCCAAGCCCATTCTTATATTGTGTCACTGAAATGGTTTTTAAACCCGTGAACACCAGGAATCAGGATCTCAGGGACGGCAAATTAGGCTCCCTGGATATGGGAATTAGTGTTGTCTGAATGTCAGCAATTTGATTCTCCAGCTTTCAAAGAATGTAGATATGGAGCCAACAACAAACATCTGTTAGTTGCATGGTCTTCAAAAAACACAAACAACCAAAAGTTGCTGGCAAACCAGTCCCTGCTTCAATCAGAGAAGATGGTAAAGTATCTGTAAACAGTCACACCGCTGTGTGTGACTGTTAGAAACATATAGAGAAGACAGCCCCAGGGCACAGTGCCGGAGACCTTATGCACAAATGGTAAATGCCCCCTCTGCTGGCAGAGGCTCTAAAACATTTTCTGCTATTTTCCCGGCAGTCTACCCAGAAGAAAAAACAAAATCTTCACAACTAAGGAAGCAGTAGGAAAATTCTGTCATTAAACTCACTGTATGTTTAAATATACTAAAATTATCAATATTCTGTTGCACTTTGGAAACTTCCATTTTTTGCTTATCCACACAATTTTTCCCTGTGTGCAATTCCCATTTGCCCCAGGGAAGGGAAATGTCTCTATAGTTCTAGATTTTAATTGAGTTACATGATCTTTGCATAGACTGTGATTGGACAAGGTTGAGGGAAGACTGGATACTGTGTTCTAACCATAGTTTAATGATTATGGAATGAGGGGCTCAGCTACATAGACTACAGTCTGGGAAATCAGGTTTTTGGTTTCTGGACAAAGCTTGTGGCATTACTCAAACTAACAACTATTAGGCTGGATGGTGCTTACAAAGATAGACATCAGTTTTTGTATGTAAAGTGCAAACTAACCACTGTAAGGTCTAGTCAAAAAAGAAAAAGAAATAATACATAATTTTAGATATTGACCAACAGAAGATATATTTGTCACCTTAGCTTAGCTTCTCTTTCAAAAATTATCAGTTTCCTTAACAAAATCTAGTGCTGAAAAGGAAAATACAATAAAAGATAGTCTCACATTAGTTACTACTTCCCACTATCAAAAGGGTGCAGAAAACTTAGGACATCATCCTTGAATTCAGGGGAGACCTTTTACTACAATGTTTAACTAAGTGTTTGGACGACTTGAGGCTCAAATAAACAACTCAGTCTTCCACTCTGTTGACTGCGGGCATATGGGGTGTAGCTGAGCTGTGAGTTTGTTAAAAGAAAATACACTTTCAGGAATGAATAAGGAGAAAAATGCAAACATATAAAAAGACTCACCACTATATATAGTTTTCTCTCTATGTTGGATACTTATAAATGTGGGATTTGTTGAATTTTGATCACAAAGTCTTTCTATCCTATGTGTTAGTCTGCACAAGTACAGGCTTTGCCTATAATTTCAGTATTGATTTGCTGTTATACAGGTTCCAACTTGTCTAAATTTCATTACCTGAAGGGACAGCTTGCAATTCCATATACAGGTATAATAAAAGCAAGCTGAGTACATGTATACTGTGAGCTCTGAAAAGGCACTTTTTCTACAACGACTGTGCCAAATTCTTCATGAGACTGTTACTCCATTGCAAATGGTGATAAGAAAGCCAATACCATACATTATTTACTAGCATTTGTACTAATATTTTCAATTCTGAACCTCACTATAATCACACTTGTTTCAGAACGCATTTGTGGACATACCCAGCTATTTGCCTACCTAACAGGTATTTACTTCTTATTCCTTGGTAAAGAAGCTCAATTATGTTCAGATATTGGGCAACAAAGGACACAGCTCTGAGGAAAGAATTAAAATCTGGTCTAAGCCAATCACATTAAGCTTGTTTCTCATAGCCAGTGATTGGCTTAAAGAGGTTCAGCGAGATCCAGTTATAGTTGACACATAAGAAGAAATTTGTTGGGGAGCTTCTGGGAAATGTTTTCTTTTCCAAACACAGACACACAGGCATGAGTATACACACACACACACACACAGTGCAGTTATCCTTGAACCTTATTCCCTTCCTTCTTGCCTTGCTTATTGTTGTCTGCAGATATGTTGCTTGGTGCAGTGGGAAGCCATCTTGGGACCATGAGGAAAAAGACAAGAGAATCCCAGAGAAACTGACTTCAAGTCTTGATATAGCTAATCTGTTGAATTAACCAGCTCCAGGTCTGATGGTCTTTGGACTTCAGTTTATTTTAGATTAGTGGTTCTCAAAGTGCAGTTCCTGACCACAGTAGTAGCAGCATAACTTGGCAACCTACTAGAAATGCAGAATCTCGGACTCCACGCTGGACCTACTGCATCAGAAACTCTGGGAGCAGTCTGCCAGCCTGTAGTTTAAAAAGCCCCCAGGGGATTCTGATGAATACTAAAGTTTGGGAACTGTCCTAGATTATCAAATATCTCTATTATTTCTAATGTGTCTATTATTAATGATAGCGTTTTCACTTCTTGCCTGATTCCACTGGAGTTCATGTTAAAATATATATATATATATTCCCAAGTCTACTGAATCAGAATCTCCAGTGAAGGGGCTTGTGAATTAATAATGTAATCAAATGCCCCTGGTGATTCTTACGACCAGAAAACCTTGGGAAAGACAAATTTAAGAACTTTAAAGTCAGGTATCTGTTACTGGCCTCTGAAAGCATTCTAACTGACATTCCATCTGCAATCTCCTGTTTCAACCGGCCGCAGCTCCAGGACCACTGGGTAAGTAGATACTAGCTCTTGCCTTAGCAAATATATGATGAAGTCTTAGCTTGGAGAGCCTTTGACTTAAAGTGAGGTTTACATTTCTAAGATGTTGGTTTCTTGACTTAACTGTCTATTTGAATTCCTGATCTTTTACATTCAGAGCCTGTTTACCTGAACTCCCCAGTTCAGCTACAGTCTGAATTCCTAATCTCGTGTACATTGTTGATCAGTGTTATCTGGTGGCCTCATCGACCCTGCCAGGATTTTGGAGCCCCTCTCAAGTAATTACAGGGGTAATCATGCATTCCTTAACTCTTAGGCTGCATTCTTTGGGGGCAGACTCCTACCTGCTATCCTTGAACCCGCTGATGCCCATGAGGCTGGCATGAAAACAGGAACAATTAGTCTGTTAAAAACTAAACATATATTCCTGAAGTCTGAAAAAAGGTTCTACCCATCCAAACAGAAATAATTGAGAACTCTAAAATATTTAACTTTAAATGGTCTGGAATCATCAATGTTCTTTCAGGTTGAATGAATATTTTACATTAAAAACTTTCTGTCCCTTGTTTACTTGGCCAAATAGAGTAAAAAGGTAAAAACAATCTTAGTGAAATTGTTTCCTTATGAGTGATAAATGTAAAGAGTCAAAAGAGGAATTAAGATAGATAATTTAACTATATTTCATCTCCCCTAATTACATGTTTTTCATTTGCTTAGATATTACTTCTTTCACCTCTGCTGCCTTCCCCACCATACATCCTATACCTCAGTCATTCCAGACTTATAACTACCTCAGGTTACATCAGCTCTTCCCAGACCTTTAGACCTTTGTTTGTGCTGTCCTTTCTTCCTAGAAAGCCATTCCATTTTTTTTTCTTTACCTCTTGGAACCCTACTCATTGCTGGAGTCTAAGCTCAAATGTCATCCCTTGTGCAAAATGTATTGCTAACTCTTCTGCACATTAACATCACTTTTGGGGGGCTCACATCTCTAGTGGAGCCCTTGTAATACTGTGTGTAGTTCATGTATTAATCATCTCTGAAGGGAGCCTGTGTCATATACATCTTTGTCCCTCCTATCGAGTAGAGGGTCTCGAGACTAACGTAGTCACTGATAAAATACTGAACTGAACTTCATGCAAAAGTGGTTTCTGAGAAAAAGCATTAACCAAATAGTGCCTTAATTTGAGCACTTGTTTTGCAGGTTTTATGTACTTAATTGCAAGTAGGAGGCCAATGAAAAATATTTAGTTTTTGCAGTGTGGTGGTGGTGAGGGGCATCCCAGCTTGAGTGGTAGAGGTTCCAGCTTAATACAGAAATTTAGATGAATGTGGCAAATTGGTGGGATGGGCAATGTATCTCATCTGGACTGAGAGAAAAGGTCAAGGTGTAACCATTTCTGGGGTTACACATCTAGTCATCTCTAAGAGATTGGTGGCTCCCCAGACATCCACTGCAGGGACACTAAGGAGGTCTCTTAGGAGAAGGCGTAATGAAAGAATATATTATAAACCAGGTGCTTTGCTCAGTAGAAAAGCCTCGGTCAACAAGAGAAAGAGAAAGAGTGGTTTTGAGAATACTAGGGTGTCTGCTACTTAGATTTACCTTCTGGTTCAGTCATATCTGAGTCCCATGCATCTAAATCAGAATTATTTGCAAGACCATGTGCCAGATGAGATGCTTTCTGCTGCAGGTCGTAGAAAACTGACACGGGTTGGATGTTTGTTCCCTTCCAACCTCATGTTGACATGTAATCCCCAGTGTTGGAGGTGGGGCCTGGTGGGAGGAGACTGGATCATGGGGCTGGATCCCTCCTGAATGGCTTAGTGCCATTCTTGCAGTAATAAGTGAGTTATCACTCAGAGTTCATGTGGGATCTGACTGTCGTAAAAGAGTGTGGCACCTCCCACCCCCTCACTCCATCTCTCACCATGTGACATGCTGGTTCTGCTTTCACCTTCTACCATGATTGTAAGCTTCCTGAGGCCCTCACCAGAAGCAGAGGCTGGCACCATGCTTCCTGTACAGCCTGAAGAACCATGAGCCAATTAAACCTCTTTTCCTTATAAATTACCCAACCTCAGGTATTCCTTTATAGTGATGCAAATGGAATTAACACAAAAACCCAACACAAAGTGTCTTGACTAGTCAAGGAGCACAGAGGCAAAGCTGCTCCAGGACTGGGTAATCCAGAAGCACAATGACATTATTCCAGGTTCCTCCCATCCTTCCACTCTGCCATTCTTGGTGAACTGTCCACATACTCACAACATGGCTACTGAAGTTCTGATCTATTCACTCATTCACTCAACCAATATTTATCACACAAAGATCTATTCTTAGGTAATTTAGATACATTAGCAAACGAAACAGACAATATCCCTGGCCTCATGGAGCTCACTTTCCCATAGTGAAAGACAATCTAAAAAAGTATATCATCAGGCCAGGCGCAGTGGCTCACGCCTGTAATCTCAGCACTTCGGGAGGCCAAGGCAGGCAGATCATGAGGTCAGGAGTTCGAGACCAGTCTGGCCAGCATGGCGAAACCCCGTCTCTACTAAAAATACAAAAAATTAGCTGGGCATGGTGGTGCATGACTATAGTCCCAGTTGCTTGGGAGGCTGAGGCAGGAGAATTGCTTGAACCCAGCAGGCGGAGGTTGCAGTGAGCTGAGATCACGCCACTGCACTCCAGCCTGGGTGACAGATTGAGACTCCATCTCAAAAAAAAAAAAAAGAAAGTATATTAAACATGTTAATTCTGTAGAATGAGTGTATGGAAGGAAAAACCAGGAAAAACAGGACAGATATTCCTTTTGCTATATATCACCCTAGAACTTACTGGCTAAAAATAACCATTTATCACTATTGCTCATGGTTCTGTGAGTTGACTGTGCTCAGTTGGATGTTTCTTGCTTGGGTTCTTTCATGTGTTTGCAGTCAGATGGTAGCCAAAGCTGAAGTGATCTGAAGGCTCCACTGTCACAGACAGTGTTTTCACTCGTACATCCGGCTCCTCACTTGGGATGACTGCGGATCTTCGGCCAACAGCTGGGGGCTAGCCATCTATTTGTCTTTCCATGCAGCTTCCCCATGTGATTAAGCTTAGATTTGTGTCTTCTTCACGTAGACAGCACAGTGACCTTAGAGTAGACTTAGTACAGGGCAGATTACTTTCCCCAGAGTGAGCATTCCAGAAGACCAAGACAGAAGCTGCAAGACTCCTCCTTATCTAGCTTTGGACTTCTTGCAGAATCAATTCTACCTCCTACAGTTTGTTATACAGGAGCAACCCAGATTTGGTGTGTTCCTCTACACAAGGAACAATTACCTGGAGAGATGATTCACAGGGGGGAGGGGAGTGCCTTCCTAGAAGAGTGATCATAAAAAGGTAAGGGGGAAATGGATTCAGATGGTTGGGAAGAGGGAGATGGGGCAGGTTGCTGTCTAATTAATGTGGTCAAATTTTAAGAAGGTTTTGAAATCGAGATTTGAATAACACTTGAAGGAAGTGACAGAGTTAGTCACAAAGATTTCTGGAGAAAGGATGTTCCAGGTAGAATAAAGAACTAGGCATAGTGCCCAGAGAAGAATGCCTGTTTAGTTCTCTAGATGAGAAACACCTTTCTCAGAAGGTCCCATAGCTGAATGCCTTTTGTATTTTACTACCTAAAATTGCATAATATGCCCATGTCCAATTCCGAAGAGGGCAATCAAGACTGTGACACCACCACGAAATAGCTCAGGACTATCATTATTTATTCCCTTGGGTTGGAGCTTCCCTTGATGCACATGGTATGCGGAGGAGGGTAGATCCTCAACAAGTCTAGTCGCTGCCAGCAAAGGAGAAGAGTGTACATGGATACATTTGGGGAAAAGAAAACATGAGTATCTTTCTTCACCACACCCTGGGGATTAAACAATACTCCTTTTGGCCCTGTCTAACAGGACAACTCATCCCATTTTCCCAGCCTTAGATCCTGACTATCAGCAGAGAATTCTCATGCTTGGTGTAAGAGCAGAAAAGATTGGAAAGGAAGCTATAGTGACCAGGATCAGCATCTAATTCACCCAGTGGCAAAGGTGCCATCACCCACAGATAAGGAGAAGGTTTAAAAGTGTACATTCAACAGATAAGCAGTAGGTAGCATTCATAATGGGAAAATATGACTATGAAAGAAAATTTTTATGTGGCACTGAGATACTTTGAGATGCATGATTAATGAAGGGCCTAATTCAAAGAGGGTAACATTAAAATTCTCAAGTACAGCACAGACACAAAAGCTGTAGCCACATGGACAACTTTACTGCCTCTACAATTTAAGTGTCTGATGGGAATGCCAGACCTAAGAATTGGAATTGGGGGTCCTGACTTGTTTGAAGCAAGTCAAGGTCT
Source organism: Colobus angolensis palliatus (assembly GCF_000951035.1). Classification (NCBI taxonomy): domain Eukaryota; kingdom Metazoa; phylum Chordata; class Mammalia; order Primates; family Cercopithecidae; genus Colobus; species Colobus angolensis. The sequence goes on along the minus strand of NW_012117755.1, from coordinate 2,892,487 downwards.
CTTTTTTTTTTTTTAGAGGGAGTCTCGCTCTGTCACCAGTCTGGAGTGCAGTGGCGTGATCTCGGCTGACTGCAACCTCTGCCTCCCAAGTTCATGCCATTTTCCTGCCTCAGCCTCCCAAGTAGCTGGGACTACAGGCGCCCGCCACCATGCCCGGCAAATGTTTTGTATTTTAGTAGAGATGGGGGTTTCACCATGTTGGTCAGGATGGTCTTGATCTCCTGACCTCGTAATTCGCCTGCCTTGGCCTCCCAAAGTGGTGGGATTACAGGCATGAGCCACCGTGCCTGGCCAAGTGAAGGTCTTTTTATATTTCCTAAGTGTCACTTACAATAATCCACCTACACTTGAGTTTTCTCTGTTACAAAAAATATAGCATATGAAAAGGTAGCTCAGTAAATGTTCATGGGTGGAAACAGAGGTGAATATTTAGGAAGACTAAATCAAACTGAGATAATAAAGAAATACAAGCTATAATTCAGAGGAATGGAATGCCAAAAGTAAGGGGAGTGGAATCTGAAGTTCATGACTATGCCTTCACATTTTTTTTTCCTACCAGTTGTTGGTAGAAATTATATGAAACTAGAAGCCTGTTCAGTTTTAACAAAAAGATGCAGATGTGATGCAACTGTTGAGTACAAGACAAATTAAAATATTTTCTTTCTTTTTTTTTTCTTTTTTTTGAGATGGAGTCTCCCTCTGTCACCCAGGCTGGAGTGCAGTGGCACTGTCTCAGCTCACTGCAACCTCTGCCTCCTGGGTTCAAGTGATTCTCCTGCCTCTGCCTCCCGAGTAGCTGGGATTACAGGCATGCGTCACCACGCCTGGCTAATTTTTCTATTTTTAATTGAGATGGGGTTTCACCACGTTGGTCAGGCTGGTCTCGAACTCCTGACCTCATGATCTGCTCACCTCGGCCTCCCAGAGTGCTGGGACTACAGGTGTGAGCCACTGCACCCGGCCCAAATTAAAATATTTTCATTGCAAATACAGAATACCAAGAGGTTCTATATATAATCTTTGAAAGTACCCTTTCTTTTTAAAGATCAGAATTTTTTTCACATGTCTAGAAAGAAATTTGGTTCACTTCTATTCGACATGTATTTATTGGGAACCCATTAGATGTGTAATACAATAAAATATCAATAGATTATAGAAAAGAAGAGACTCCTTTTACTTACAACCCAGCAGGGCAGAAAGGATTAAATTCTTCTTATAAAGGGAGAACAAATACATTAGAAAAGATGCTGCATAATCAAGTTCAGAAAAGTTAGAAAGTTTAGAAAGGTTTCATAGAGATGAACTGCAGTTCTAATAATAAAACTTAACATTTTTATAACATTTAATAGTTTTGGAAGCATTTTCAAGACCTTATCTCATTGCTTCGCATGGACCTTGCAAGACAGGTGGGATTTGGATAAGTAATTCTTTTAAAAAATGTCTTAGAATATAGTACATTTAGACTGACAAATGCCTTTATTAGAATAAAGGGAAAAGGTATGTGAGAGACATAGAGAGCAAATTTTGGGTTCTAGTTCCACAACTAACTAGCTGTGTGAACTATGAACTATCACGTGGGGTCTTTGTAAACTCAAGGGTTGGATTTCTGGACTTTCTGTGCTGAAGTGTAAAACTAAAGAATATTAAAATATTCAGTAATTCAAAGTGGATATTTTAAAAGCAATGAACCACATCAGTAGATTCAATTGTTTTATTATTTTTATGATTTGATATTTTATTTTTTTTAATTTCAGTTTTTATTTTAGACTCAAGGGGTACATATGCAGGTTTATTACATGGGCATATTGCATGATACTGAGGTTTGGAGTACAGTTGAACCTGTCACCCAGGTAATGAGCATAGTACTCAATAGGTAGTTTTTTTAGCCCTTGTCCCATACCCTCCCTCCCTTGTCTGGTAGTCACCAGTGTCTGTTGTTCCCAACTTTACATCCATGTGTATCCAAAGGTTAGCTCCTACTTATAAGTGAATACATGCATTATTTGTTTTTGTTTCTGCTTTAATTCACTTAGGATAATGACCTCCAGTTCCATTCATGTTGCTACAGACGACATGATTTCTTTCTTTTTCATAACTGTGTAGTATTCCATGGTGTATATGTGCCACGTTTTCTTTATCCAGTCCACCATTGATGGGCACCTAGGTTGACTTCATGTCTTTGCTACTGTGAATAGTGCTGCAATGAACATATGAGCACACATGTCTTTTTGGTAGAAAAATTTATTTTTCTTTGGGTACATACCCAAGTAATGGAAGTGCTGGGTCAAATGGTAGTTATTCTTTCTTTCTTTCTTTCTTTCTTCCTTTCTTCCTTCCTTCCTTCCTTCCTTCCTTCCTTCCTTCCTTCCTTCCTTCCTTCCTTCCTTCCT
>NW_012117755.1:2856124-2890022 GCF_000951035.1 Colobus angolensis palliatus | reverse complement strand
TTTCTTTCTTTCTTTCTTTCTTTCTTTCTTTCTTTCTTTCTTTCTTTCTTTCTTTCTTTCTTTCTTTCTTTCTTTCTTTCTTTTCTTTTCTTTTCTCTTTTCTTTTCTTTTCTTTCTTTCTTTCTTCTTTTCTTTTTTTTTCTTTTGAGACAGAGTCTTTTTCTGTTGCCTAGGCTGGAGTGCAGTGGCACGATCTCAGCTCACTGCAACCTCCGCCCCCTGGGTTCAAGTGGTCCTCCTGCCTCACCCTCCTGAGTAACTGGGATTACAGGTGCCTGCCACCATGCCCAGCTAATTTTTTGTATTTTTAGTAGAGATAGAGTTTCGCCATGTTGGCCAGACTGGTCTCAAACTCCCAACCTCAGGTGATCCACCACCTCGACCTCCCAAAGTGCTGGGATCACAGGCATGAGCCACCACACCCAGCCATTTTTTTCTTGGATTTTTTGCAAAATTATTGAAGTGTTGGTTAACCTTATGAAGCCACAGATTTAGAAGTAAGTACTATATCTTCAGAAATTAGAGTTTTTTTCCTTAATTTTTTCTCCTCTGGTATAACTTTCTGCTTATTTTTATAGATTTCAATAACGTTTTAACTTAGTTTTATGCATTCATCTATTCAAGACATTTATAGAATGCTTACTATATGAAAGACACTGCCAAATGTCAGTAGATATGGTATTCAGGGCCTCGGTCCTTATGGAGCTCACATTCAGATAGGGGAGATAGACTTTCATTAAATAAGCCACCAAACACATAGCTATAGATTTTCGTAAGTGCTGTGAAGAAAGCAAACAGGATGCTGTCTGTGACAATGATGGGAAATCTTCCCTAGATGTGACTTAATTATACATTAACTCTGCAGTCCATTACTTCAAATGATCCCTAGTTATTCAATTTACATACCGGAATTTTACAACTCTGTTTAGTTAGTCCCGGGCTTCAGGCCATTTAAAACAAAAGATATAGATGAATAGAAAAGTCACTCAGCTTGTCTTCATCCTTCAGATTTCGGGCAAAGGTCACTTTTATTGGGAGGGCTTCCTGATCGCCCTTTCCTGCCTCTCACCCTAACCCCAACACGCGCGCGCGCGCGCACACACACACACACACACACACACACATATTTAGGTCCTTATTGTATATTCTGGTAGTGCCCTGATACATTTGTAATTATTTTATGAGATTTAAAAAATTAACGTCTGTTTTCCCAACAAACTACAACGTCCATGAGGGCAGAGAATGTCTGTCTATGACTGAATCCCTATCATCTCAAACAGAGTTTGGTAAAGAGTACACACCAGAAGAAAATAGGTATTGAATGAATGATTGAACAAAGGAGTATTTCTGTTCACTTCAGCGAGAGTTTGATGATTAAACCCTCCTGTCCTACAGAAGAGTGGTTCTAGTTTTTAATCTGTGAATGATTCAGGTTCTGGGTTAAACAGGCAATTCTTGAGATCATGGTCTGAAATTCACATAAACCTCCTACTTTCAATTTCCTCAACTCATGATCCAGGTGATTCCTGACAAATTAATAAATGTGAGAAAGATGCTGTTCTTTTTGTTTGAAGGGTCGAATCATAAATGAATAGGAAACGTTGTCATGTCAATTCAACTTTTTATCAGAGGAGTGGTACTGCATAGCTAGGAGTTCTGACAGATTCCACAGGCAGACTGTCTGGGTTCAAATCCCAGCTCTCTCACTTACCTGATACATGACCACAGGCAAGTCACTTAACCCTGGGGCTCCTCATTTTTCTAATCTGTAAAATGAGGATAAAAATAGTACCTCCCTCATTGGGTTATGTGAGGCTTAAAAGCATTAGTACATGCCAAAGTGCTTAGAATAGTGAATGGCATACAGTAAGTGCTAGATAAGTTCTCGCTATTAATCTCAGTAAGCGTAATGCTCAGTAAAACAAATGATTCTCAAATTTATATCATAAGACTACATTGATTGTCTGAATAAAGTAAAATTATGTATAAAGGCTGTACTTCTAATATAATAATTATCTTCTAATTTATTATATTTCCACCCTCCCATCTACTTTAGTAAATTAATTAATATATTAAGGGAAAGGACAACTTATATCACAGTGCTCATATATTAAGGACATTATAGAATTTATAAAAATAAAGAAGTATTAAGATAAACTGTAGTAATTTGAAATTCACTTTGTGGTATTCACCTTTAAAAGTAGCATTTCTGAATTTCATATGCTAGTTTCCATTCCTCTTTATGGAGTTGGCTTTAACATGCAGCTTTTCATGTGGCCTGAAAGGGGATTCTTTCTACTTTCGAGAGGAATGTGCTGTGAAGGAGGAGTGGGGAATCTTACTGGCGGCCATGTGAGAACAGCAGCTCTTTGAATGCTGGGTATGATGTAGCATGGGAACTGTGGGCAGCTACTGGCGGAGTGTTTCACACGCAGCGGGACAGTGGGAAAGGCAATGAAGAAAACAACCAGTGCAAACAAATGCAGAAGAAAGGGTGGGGCGGGGTCAAACTCCAGGGAAGGAGAGAGGTCAGCCTGGAGAGACAAGAACACTTACAAGAACAAAGAATAAAGCAGTGAGAAACTGGAGGCAAGGGCAAATGTCAGTTGCAGAATAAGGGAAAAGGGCAAGAAAACATGACCATCATGGCAATTTTAAATGCCTGGAACTATGTACATGTTTCTAGTAAGGAACTAGAGATCTCAGGAAACTAAAATAAATGCATGCATGCATAAATACATTTTGCTATTTAAACACATTTACTAGGAACACATTCCATTTTTTAAAACAATAATAAACATACTTACATGGATTACCATAATAGCTAGCCTTAGAACTAGCAAAAATAGTTCCCGATTAAAACCAATTAGAAATTAGTATATAAAGATCAAGCAATCAAGTAGCCTAATTAAAATATCTGAAAATAATGATATGCTTTTCATTCTCTTAAACTCATAAATATTTATTTGGCTCCTGATGGCTTCATTCCCATTTTATACTTCATATAATTTTTTCATCACATTCTGTACATCACTCATTTTTCCCCCTGTAGTTCCACACATCCTGATACCTTCAAACAAACAAATAAACAAAAATAGAGAATTCCCTTGAAAACCAGACCATTCTTCTCCTAGGGTGAGAAGGACAGACTCTGGAATATTTTTGGGCCACATTATTGTCAAGGTTACCTGAGCAATTTCAATAACATTCCTCTTGAGTAAAGTACAATTAGTTGTACAAACACTGAAAACCAAATGTTCTTAAGTTTGACAGTATGCTTTGACCTCAGTATGCTCTAAGGGTGGTCACTATCCTGGGCATTTAAATTTATACTGTCCTTCTTCAATTCTTTAAAGGGTTTTGTTTACATCCTTTTTTTCCCTAACAGAGTTGAGGTTAAGCATAAGTTATTATTCTGTCCTTACTGAAAAGATGTTTTCCGGGAACTTAATTGTCCTTTTCTCACGGGTCATTCTATTCCTAATATCAACAAATCCTTCTGTGACCTAACCTTTTCAAAAACAAACACATTCTTCTTTCTTCTTTGTTCTTTTTATTTCCTTTACTTTTAGCTTTTACAAAACTCCGGCCAGTGGGCACATTAGACTAGATATTATAGTTGAAATATTTATATAAGAGCAACCTATAGTTTAGAATATGTTAGAGCACTTTTTCCTACATCTTACTGCAATATTTTGGGAGAGGTGCTTTCTAATTTTTTTTAACCCTGTGTATTTCTCATTAACATTCCAAAAACTGGAGAAGTGCCACATAATAAAAGTACTACTTAGTATCTGCTAATTGAGAAAAGGCTAGTAGCTGATAAAAATTTGTATGTTTTATAACACAACTGCTTTACTTATGAAAACTAGTGGTATATGGGCAACGTAATTTTGTATTCAAGCTGCAGACAATGCTTGATGCAAAATATATCTTTACACCTCTCTGTAAAACTCTATGATCTGTAGTTTGGGAATGAATTTCTATATGTGGTTACAAATAGACAGCATCTTCTGGGAGCATGATAGAAATGCAGAATTGCAGGCCTCACCCGATACTAAATTTCTGAAAACTACTTTTAGGCCAATGCTATCCAATAGAAATATAACGAGTGCTACATGTACAATTTTAAATGTTCTAGTAGGCACATGTAAAAATTATGCAGAAACACTGTCCATTGTTTTAGCTGAAGCGACAGGCTCACTTCATTCATTTTCAAGAAAAATAACCAAGTTTGAATAATCATAATAAATGAATGATATTCATTATGACATTTTACCCAAGCAAATACATAAAAATACTATCATTTCAACATGTAATCAATATAAAAATAATGAGATATTTTATATATTTTTGGTACTGTCTTTGCATCCTGATATATTATATATGTATATAATATATATATCACTTATATATATCACTTATAACACATATATCACATATATATAATACTTATAACACATATATCACATATATATATAGTATATATCACTTATAACACATCTCACTTTAGACTGGCTGCATTGAAGGGCTCAATGGCCATATACAGCTATCATACTGGACAGCACATTTCTAGACCATGTGATCTGAAATACAGTAAATATAAATCCATATAGCAGCAAATTGTGTTTCTGGGGATCTGTTAACAGTTTCCCTTCATCTTTCACGTTTCCCTTTATCTTCCTCTTTATGCCTCATAGAAAAGTTAAGCACTTGGTTCTCCATGATTCTGTAGCACTTGAACACTCCTCCAACACAGAGCTTTTGGGATGGCATTATACTTAATTTCCCCAGAGTCTAAACCCTTCACAGTGTCTTACAGAAGTCATATATATATATTTTTAACTTTTAAATTTGTCTGTAGCTGACAAGTACTTAACATAGAACAGGGGTTTTCAAAGTGTGGTCCATGATTCAACAGCATTAGCCTCATTTGAAAGTTTGTTAGAGATGCAGAGTCTCGAGCTCCACACCGGACATACTGAATCAGAAAGCTGGGATGTGGAGCCCAGTTATCTGTGTTTTAATAAGCCTTCCAGGTGAATTTGATGCTTGTTAAAATTTGAGAACAACTAATATAGGAAAACATGTTTATTTGAAGAATGGCTTCATATTTATCATTTTTTCCTGAGTTCTGTGGTAGAACCACAAGCTGAATCATTTTAGGTCTTCTTAAAGAAAGAAAAAGTCAAAGAAGGACATGCTAGAAAGACATCGGTAGATGTCTTCTCCTTATCCCCGGTTAGTGATAGGCCCACGTTATTTGTAAGAGCAGATGGCTAGGCACTCTGTCCAGAAGTGACCCCATAATGGAAAATGATTAGTACAGGATCATTTAAAAAAAGATATGAGGAAAATGTTCAAAATCTGTCAATACATTTAAAGGATCAAATCCTGTGCTCAATGATGGTAAGAACAAACATACATAGATACAGATAAAAGACCTGCTTAGAAAATCTTATCTCACCAAAGTAGAGAATATAAATGGCTCTGATGTAAAAATTGCTTGTTTGAAAAAAAAAAAAACTGTTCATTTTTTTTTTAAAACGAAGCCACACAAATACTCCTATTGGTTAGTTAACTATGGTCCCATCATATCCTCTCACAAAGTTTACTACTATGACTATATAGACCAAGTTTCCAATAAGAAATTACTGAAGAATTTGTAAACCCGAGATAATAATGGGTACTGTTTTTGTAGTATCAGGGTTATGATAGTATGTATATTTCTGGTTTCTAACACTGAGAAAGGACGAGAGGGGTGGGTCATTATGGAAGCAATAAAAGAGAATCCATCTTTAAAGCTTTACTTAATATAGCATAAGCATTAAAGGGAGTTTTGTTTAGTATGTCCTTGGACCAAATAGGATAATTACAATGTCTTCTATGTACACAGTAGATGCTCAATCAGTGTTGATCGAATGAAAGAAGGAAGGGATGAAAGAAGGAATGAAGTGTGCAAAAGATGAGGTTCTAGATCCCTGTGACAGCAAGTTACCACAGAGGTATACAGATGGAGTGTAATGATGTCTACATGACTTTGGAAGAATCTTAGGAAACCTTTAAAAAACATACATAATTTATGATACTGTTCTTTGACATATATAAAGAATCTCATAACTGGAAATGCCTTCATATTATTCAAATTTTTAAAGGTGTTTGCATTCCATGAGTTCCTACAGTCAAGAAAGCACCTACTCCTTATATTAAGGTGTTTTTGCAGCTTTTGTGCTATTTGTGAGTTTACTCATGAGTAAAGAAAAATGGTATAATATTCCTTTATATACTACTTGTGCTTGGTGAACAAAGAGATTGACTACATTACTCAGTGTGTGTACCATTTAAAAATTAGAAAGGTTTATCATCATTTTAACTTTTTTCTCACCTGGTTTAGATATTCATTTCTATTTGGTCAAATATTAGCATTAGTTTGGCTTTAAGAGCTGATTCATTGAAATCATTTTTGGTTGATATTAGTACAATTGCTGAGTTCTAAAGGCAATGAGGAATATAATGCTTTAAAATTTTATATTTGAAACAAGTGTGATTTTTAAGGGGTACACTGAACTGGGTTCATTAATCCATTGGTTTATAAAAGAAAGATTTAAAAGTTAATATACCTGAGAAGCATTTCAAAAAAGAAGATATATGTAAAAAAGTGAAGTATTTTATACCTGTATGTCTAAAATAGCTTTAAAGTATTGTTTTTTTTATTTTTATTTTTATTTTCTTTTTGAGATGGTGTCTTGCTCTGTTGCCCAGGTTGGAGTGCAGTGGTATGATCTCAGCTCACTGCAACCTCTGCCTCCCGGGTTCAAGCGATTCTCCTGCCTCAGCTTCCCAAGTAGCTGGTCTACAACCGTACACCACCACACCCAGCTAATTTTTGTATTTTTAGTAGTGATGGGGTTTCACTACGTGTTGGCCAGGCTGGTCTCAAACTCCTGACCTCAAGTGATCCGCCCTCCTTGGCCTCCCAAAGTGCTGGGATTACAGGCATGAGCCACCACACCCAGCCGGTATTGCTTTGTTAAGTCCAAACTTAATAGGACTTTGAGAAGAGGAGACAAAAAGAGCATGGGAATAGCAGTTCAAAAAACCTGAGTCAGATCTTGACTGATACAAGTTATGTGACTGTGACTGTGGTACTTCATGTTTCTAAGCCTCGGTTTTCTTACGTGTAAAAGGGAATAATGATAATAGATAATCATAATACAAAATCACAAGGTTGTGATTCTTAGATGAGAGAATGTACATGAGAACTTTTTGTAACTGCAAGGAGTGATGGTTTCCTACACCACAAACAGTCAAATGGTCAAATAGTAACATGCATACCAATGTGTCTACTCTGAGGAAGAAAATAGGACTTCGTTCCCACAGAAAATTTCAAACAGGCAAACCAATGTCTCTTACATTTCTATTAGAAGATTCAAAGTCAATTTGGAACTCTCTATACATTGATTCCATACATAGGTAAATTGTGACTGGTTCTGACTGTATTGTTTGGTGGTCACATCTCTTAACTGGTTTCACCATTTTGACTGATATTACAGACAGCTAAAAAACTAGCATGGCTTTCCTTGAAAATTAAATGAATGGATAATGCAAAGAACCCAGGATATTCTGATATCAAGTACACACAGACTGATAGTATGTAACTCTAATCTTTCTGTTACACTATTTTGCCCAAATTTAAGACTCTTTTTCTTTTCTCAGATTTATATCTACCTTTCTACCACTCCAGTTCTCTACTTTTTATTTATTTATTTTATTTTATTTATTTATTTTTTTGAGACGGAGTTTGGCTCTGTCACCCAGGCTGGAGTGCAGTGGCGCAATCTCAGCTCACTGCAACCTCTGCCTCCTGGGTTCAAGCGATTCTCCTGCCTCAGCCTCCGGAGTAGCTGGGATTACAGGCATGCGCCACCATGCCCAGCTAAGTTTTGTACTTTTAGTAGAGATGAGGTTTCACCATGCTGGCCAGGCTGTTGGTGAACTCCTGACCTCCAGTGATCCACCTGCCTTGGCCTCCCAAAGTGCTGGGATTACAGGCATGAGCCACCATACCCGGACAGTTCTCTACTTTTTGATTTTTCTTTGTCTTAGCACACAGAGGCAAAGATGAACTTGTACTTGGTTTTTATCACGATTTAAAGATTGACACAGCATTGTGACTAAATTCTTTAGTTTCATAGAAATATAATGTCTTTTTTGACATTTACTATTTAAAAAAATATTATGTCATAATAGTGGTGGGCTCAAGCTTGCCGCCACAGAACTTGGAAAATGCTTTAGCCTCACATACGTTGTTCTAAATATAAAATATTCTCAACAGGACGTATGAATTGCTTTTCCAGTAATAGGAAAAAATTGTTTGATGTGAACTTCATTTCTTGCTTTCTTCTCTTTCTGAACAAGGCTTCACATTTATAATGTAGCAGAATTATCATCAAAGAAAAGAATGAAACTAACTTGACTCGGTTATATGCAAACCAAAACCTTGGATTTATCAGCTTTCTGCTAAAAACACTTTTTAAGCATATCTTTAAGGTCATGTTAACAAATAGAAACATGAAATTTGCTACAATATAGAGCAGATACCACAAACTGAACTGTTTAATAGGAGAAGGCTGTGTATATGTGGGTTTAGGGATGAAGAGTTTAAAAGTTAGAGTTATACAAGGAGAAATATAATTTCAACAAGCCACATTTGTATTATGAATAAAGAAAGCAACTTCATTGGTTTTAAACTAAATTCTGTCAAATGTGTATCTCCCCCAGATATCTAGAGACAGAATCACAGGACTGAACTGGATGTGACCTTAGACAAAATAAATTTCCTCGTTTAAAAAATGAGGAGAATTAAAGCTGAGAGAGGTTAAATGGCTTTCCCACAATAACATGGTCAAATAATGGCTGAACTTAAGTTTGAAGTTAGACCTCCGAATAGTCACTCCAATGCTCTTTGCTATATCATACTATTTCCTTACATGTGTTTTCCTGTACTTATAACCAAGTTTTTATTCACTGTAAAGAATGGCTACATATTAAGCTATTAACTTTTTTTTTTTTTTTTTTTTTTTGAGACAGAGTTTCACTCTTTTGCCCAGGCTGGAGTGCAATGGCGCAATCTCGGCTCACTACAACCTCTGCCTCCCGAGTTCAAGCAATTCTCCTGTCTCAGCCTCCCAAGTAGCTGGGATTACAGGCATGCACCACCACATCCGGCTAATGTATTTTTGATAGAGATGGGGTTTCTCCATGTTGGTCAGGCTGGTCTCGAACTCCTGACCTCAGGTGATCCACCTGCCTCAGCCTCCCAAAATGCTGGTATTACAGGCCTGAGCCACTGACTGCGGCCACTATTAACAGTTTTTCATACCTCACATGCAAATAAATGGTGCAACTAGAATGGATCACTTAGCATTGATAAAAAAAAAAAAAAAAAACTTTTTCCACTAGTCATAATCCTTTGACCTCATTTGGAAATCTACATGCCACTGTCACAAATCTTTTACCACATTCTGAAAGCAAATGTGGCATTCTACTCTCTAAAGTAAGTTATAAAATATAATTCTAGAGCACTTAAATGGGACTAATGTGGGCATTGGTTTCCTTTGGACATTTATTACTTTCCTTATTTATACTTAAGATGAAAAACATACTAAGGATGAAACAGATAAGATTTTAATAGTACTCAACCACTATGGAGCAAACAGAGAAAGGCATATAATCACTTAAATATATTTCCTTGCTTTAGTCAATGCCACTTATAACAATCTATAATACAAATACTTCAGGACTATCCATCACGACAAGAATTAAATTATGTGAGATCTCAAGAGATCTTGGATTTACAACTTACTTTTATTAAAGATCTAGCAATTCTTTAACAGGGCTTCCAATCACACCCCTAAATGGACTGACAATAGGAAAGTGATCTGGTTTATTATATTTTTCTTATTAAAAAGTTAAAAGCAAGTATTTTTAAACCCAATTTCCTCAGGAGCATCCTTCTGCATCCTATGAAATTGGAAAGGAGAGAAAATGATTCTCTAATTCTATGGTTAAACTAATTTTAGGGTGTTGGGGTATAACATGGTGTCCTTCACACTGAGAAGGTAGACACATCTCTTCCACCATTACAACCATTACCCTACGTGAATTAACTCATTCAATGTTACAGTAACCATGTTAGAGATGAGTAAATGGACAACCAGAGAGATTAAGTGGCCTCAAGGTCACTCAGCTAATATGTTAGATTCCAAAACCTGTGTACTGTAATAATAATAATAATAATAATAATAATAATAATAATATCATCAAGAACTAGAATTTGTAGAGTGTTTATCATTTGGCATGTTTGCTTCTAAGCACTTTCCATTTATTTTGACTTATTCATCCTAATAATAAACTGATATTGTAGATAATTTTATTATCCCATTTTTTTTTTTTCAGATGAAAGACTGAGGCTCAGAAAGGTTAAGTAATTTGCTCCAGGTCCCACAGCTAGTAAGTGTGACCTTGAGCACACTGACATTCCCTGTATTTATTGTGCAAACCTACGAAAAACTTGCACATGTAAATTTGTGATAGGATGCTCTTCCTTTAGATGACTTTTGGACATATCTTACTACTGACTCTTGTTTAAATTAGGATTCCAAAGGGAAAGATGTTTTTAAGAATCCAAGCAGTAAGAGTACAAAGGAACTACATGGCGGCAATTCACTTCTTCCATCATGATTCAGCATTATTTTCTATGTTTATTGTAAGAATACTGCTACACAGAGTTTAGATGTTCCCTCTAACTCTCATGTTGACATTTGATCCCCAATGTTGGAGGTGAGGCCTGGTGGAAGGTGTCTGGGTTGTAGGAACGAATCCCTCATGAATGGCTTGGTACCATTCTCACGGTAGTGAGTGAGGTTTTGCTCTAGCAGTTTTCAGGAGAACTGGCACCTCCCCTCCCTCTTTTTCTCCTCTTCTCTTGCCGTGTGATCTTTGTACACCAGCTTCCCTTTGCCTTCTGCCACTAGTGGAAGCAGCCTGAAGCCCTCACCAGAAGCAGATGCTTCTTGTACAGCCTGCAGAACTGAGCCAAATAAACACCTTTTCCTTATAAATTACCCAGCCTCGTGTATTCCTTTATAGCAACACTAAACAGACTAAGAATTATACTAAACTCTAACTTTTCATTGTTTCCAAAATTAATATTAATAATTTGAAAATGTTTAGATGGGAATTATAAACTAATATAAAATATCCTATCCTCACAAATATTACCATGAACATTAAATGAAAAAGTACTTTCATTGTTCTTTACAAATTGTATCTGTATATTATTTTACTGTAACAAAGAACAACAATGTTTACTATGTGCCTACCTGCAGAAGCTTCCATCTGGTGTTCAGGTCTTCCAGGGTGCTGAGGTTATATGGTGAGAGCTGAATGCCCAAAGTGGTAAGCTGGCGAGCAAGGTCATTGGCGTGGCTCACGTTCTCTTTCAGAGGTGCAATTTCTCCTCGAAGTGCCTGTGTACAATAGTCAAAAGCAAATTGGAAGATGAGAATATTTAAAACAAGAAGAACTGATACCTGGGCTTATTCTCTTTAGGGTGCGGTGCCAGTAATGTTTGCTCTATGCTATGGTTTGAATGTTTGTGTTCCCCCTCAAATTCCTATGTTGAAATCCTAAAAAATAGAAAGAAAAGGAAATCCCAACACCTAAGGCAATGGTATTAGGAGATGGGGCCTTTAGGGAGGTGATTTTTTGGGATTAGTGCCCTTACAGAAGAGACCTCAGAGAGCTAGCTAGCTCCTTTCAGCATGTGAGGGTGCAGTGAGAAGGTGTTTTCTATGAGGAATGGGCCTTCCCCAGATACCAAATCTGCTGGTATTTTGATCTTGGACGTCTCAACCTCCAGAACAGTGAGAAATACGTTTTTGTTGTTTCACAACCTATCCAGTTTATGGCATTTCTATTATAGCAGCTGGAACAGACTAAGACAGTCTATTATGGTAGCATAATAATAATGGATATTTGTCAATGGAGGAATAACTACTATTTGTCGAGCACTTCCTAGGTGCCTAATGCCATGATGAACTCTATACATATATAAACTGATTTTCTTTCTTTCCAACAATCCTATGAGGCCAGTAGTTGGAGAATTTTAATTTTATATATGAGAAAACAAACTTGCAAATGTTTGTTTTCAAAACAAACAAACCCTGCCAAGCTCTCATGGGTAAAAATTGAGGAACCTGGGATACATATATGCAGGTTTGCCTGCCTCTACAATATATATTCTTAACTATTATACTATATGCTTCCCCTAAGAAATTCTGGATTGGCAAAGTAACAGGAAAAAATATATTGCTGCTGGATTCTAAATTCTACTCATGTCACAACCAGAAATGGATCCTTAATTTTTTTTACAATAGAAAGATACATTCAGTCATAAAATATTGCATGCATACTTTGCATCAACCACATCATAACAGTTTCATTTAGGGAGTAGGATATTTTGTCAAGTCCCTAAGAATAACTTCCTGATCTCCTGGTATTTTAGTCCTTGTAGCAATGACTTCAGAAGGCTCCCGAGGGGCTTCTCAGCTCTCTCTGAAGCACTAGAGCAGAAGTCTCTGATGCAATACATCACAGCAATCCATTGAGCAGAAGAACCCTATGCAGATATGGGGAGGATATTACCATGCATCATATCTACCCTATCGAGATGGCATTTATGGATCTTTAACATGATGCGTGATGTCCAAATGTTCCAATAAGCAATTTCTAAGGGACAAATTCCCTCACTTAGGAGAACAGTTTGTGTAATGTAATGTCTGTGTACAAGGACAGCATCACTTACTTGATTATACGTGTTGTTTTGACTCGCTTGATCTGGGCAGGTGTTATTTCTCTGTCTGGTTCACCATGTTGATAAAACCATTGGTTACACTGACCTCATTTATGAGCCTTGCATTTCTTCCCACTCCAAATCAAAGGAGCCAGTATGTACATTCAAAACAAGAATGACATTATCCTCTCAAATCAACCCGAATACTTCACTAAACTGTGGTGTTGTATAGAGTATAAGACTGTTATGTAGTTCTTAGATAATAGAAGACATTGTGATAATCGCTCTGTTTAACTTAAAGTTTTAAAAAGTGATCATTAAAAACATTACATTAAGCAATCATGGAGTTTCTTTTGGAGGATAATGAAAATGTTCTGGTATTAAACAATGGTGATGGTGGCACAACCTTGTGAATATACTAAACACCATTGAATTGTGCACTTTAAAAGAGTGAATTTTAAAGTATATGAATTATATATTAATAAACACAAACAAAAGAGAGCCCCTTCTGACCACACATGTCCAAAAAAAGTCATATGTGATGTATTCATCTTTATTCAACTTCATGTTAGTGGAATGTCATTGGAACCAGTGTGAGATTCAGAAAGTTTTATAGGGGTTGATACTAAATATTATTCCATTTCCTTATGAATAAATACATGGATTAAAAGTATCAGAATAAGTGCCCGTGGAGAAAGGTGGTTTAAATCCGCATATATGAATACTTATCTCTAAAAGGAAATGATCCATAATAATTTTGTTTCGCATAATAGAAAGGTTAGAAAACAGATTTCTTAAATGTCAATGGGGGAAACTTGGACAGGGACAACGATTACAAAATGAAACCATTCTCTTCTGGATAATAACGTGCATTTCTAGCAGCCACAAATAAATATCATGTGAGGGGGAACTGTAAACAGGAACATCTACAGAGAGGGCAAGCCAGTAGGCAGCATCTTTCAGTAATACAGGTGAGTCCTTTGTGTTAATCATCTCTCTTTACAAGCAAGACTCTCAAGCCAGTAAGCTGATTATCCTACCTCGTTAAGTCATATCTAGATTTCAGTTCCCTTTCGGTGACACAATGTACATTTTCAAATGTCTCTTATTAGAATATTTTGATTTTCATTTTCTCCCCCAAATTCCTGAGCACACATTTTTAATCCTGCATCAATGTTTTGGAGGATGAAAGGGATTCAAAAATAAGTTTTGGTACTCATAATTAATTGCAATGTTCTCCCTTTTCCTCTCTTTTTTTTTCTTTTTAAAATTTACTTTTCTTCTTTAAAGTTTACCATAAGATCTTGTCATTTCTTTTTTTTTTTTTTTTTTTTCTCCTTTCAAGCAATGATAATGGAAGTTCTCTTAACTAATCTCCACTTAAGACTCACCAAATTAGCCAAAGTCTTCATTCTCTTTGTGAAACAGCAGTGATGGGAACCTCGCACAGCCTCAATAAAATGTTCGAGGTGCCCGTCAGTATGTGTGGACCTTCTGCTCCCATTAGTTGACTTTTTACAACCGTCAGTTGTGTGTATGTTCTCAAACCTATCTTTGCCAGTAACTATTGTGACTACATAATTTCATAAATATCTCCTAAATCATAAAAATATTAGTTTAAAAAGAAAAGAAAAAAGTTATGATTTCTATAAAAACCAGGCCAAGTACTCTGGAAAGCTGCTTCAAAAAGAAAAAGAAAATAAATATTGTTGAAGTAGTTGTGAACAAGACAACTGCTAAAGATGAAGAAAACAACCCAGACCAGGCGTGGTGGCTCACGCCTGTAATTCCAGCACTTTGGGAGGCCGAGGCGGGTGGAAGGGTGGATCACTTGAGGTCAGCAGTTCGAGACCAGACTGGCCAACATGGTGAAACTCTGTCTCTACTAAAAATACAAAAATTGGTTGGGCGTGGCGGTGCATGCCTGCAGTCCCAGCTACTTGGGAGGCTGAGGCATGAGAATCGCTTGAACCTGGGAGGTGGAGGTTGCAGTGAGCCAAGATGGCACCACTGCACTCACTGCAGCTGGGGTGACCCAGCGAGACTCTGTCTCAACAAACACACACAAAAAAAGGAAAAAATGCCAAATGTTCAGTTTAATCTGAATTCCTAAATTTCTGTTAAAATATTTGACAATGGAAGCTTTGATTGGTGCGAGGTCAGTTGATAAACAGATAACTGGGGGCAAAGGTTCACTTCAGGGAAATCTCTAGATGGGGCTGAGCAGACTAAAGGACTTCAGTCCTCTAGAAATCATGAGGGCACTCAACACATGAAGGTGGAAGTAAGGAGATAACAGATGGTAGGAAAGATAAAAAGGAAAAGGAGGCAGGAGAATGCTCATGTCAGTCTTCACTTTGGCATTTGACTCAGGTTTTGGTAGCAGCTCTGTACCACCCAAGGATGGCTCATTGCTGTGGGCTCTCAGTGCCCAGAAGCCTACATAACAAGAAGTATGGCCACCTAAACACAGAGTCACAAGACCCTCACCCTGTGAAGGGTGAACACAGGTACTTTGCTATTTAAATAGATGTGACATTGGTTTGGCTATATTTCACAGATTAGAGCTTTTAATATGACACACATAAATTTGTGTTTAAATTATTAAACACTATACCTAAAATGTCAAAAAGCAGAGTTAATGCTGAGCAATATAATGTGCTATTTAAATGATATCAGGATTGCATTAGGTGTTATTCTAGCTTGGAAGCAGTTAGTGAGAAAACATTGAAGAAAGCCATTATACGGTGGGTTTTCTTTGAATCACTTAAACATCTGGAATATGTTCTCCATGAAACAGCAAACCAAGTCTAATTTTATTATGACTAGTTTCATGCAGGCAGAATTTTCAGTTCATTAAATGTTGTCTGATTATAGATACAAAAGTACTGATTTAGAATGATATGTAAGTCTGATATAATAAGTTTTTTCCTCATACAAATTAAATTGCCTGTCATATTTTGCTTATCTTTATGTAGCTAAGGATTTGTTCAAATACACATTTAAAATTACAATCATCTACTACTTTTCTAAGAAAAGGAAGGAATTGTCTATTAACAAGGGAATCTCATTTTTGAGAGAGGAATTTTGACTTGACAGTTAAGAGAACATTCCTACTGCAAAGCACAGAAGGTCAGTTGGAAAGACTGGAAAGAGTAAATGGAGGGAATTCTGCTTGGAGGGGTTTTATTTCCTCTGTGAAGTAGGAATCAACAGACCTGGCATAGTCTGCAGTGCCTGGCATAGTGTGCAGTGTCTGGTGTACAATGAATAGTCACTGAATGAAAACATGAATTAAGGGTGAGTGGGAACATTTGAATTAATCGTAATAGAGACTGAGAGGGAGTTGACCTAAGAAATGTAATGAGGTTGGCAAACAGTGTTGAGGGCCCACTTGAGGATGAGGTTCAACATTTTTTAGCAGAATCTATCTGCCTGACTTTCTCATTTTCTCCAACAGTGTTGCATGTAAGCATGGAGAAAACAGTTGATCCAGGTTTGGGGTTTCGTCGGATGACTGTGGCTCACACATTTAGGGATAAGGAAGTTTCAATATTAGCCAGGATGTAATTGAAAAAACATACCGTAGAATCTAAACTGGATTAGGAGGAAAGCAAAGCAAAATGAAGCTTGTAGATGGAGAGAAAGTAGAGGGGTCAGTTGTGGAGGTCCAGGATAATCCATAAAAGGCCACAGCAGGAGTAGGTGCACAAACAAGCGACAGAGAGGGGAGACTCTGGGATGCTCACATTAGCTCTACTGGATTTGCCACTTATGAGTTTATTTATAAATGGTGCGATACACACACACACACACACACACACACACATATATATATATATATATATCTGGCTATCTATATATCTGGCTATATATACATAAATATATATAGTGCTTCTCAGCATTTGAAAAACTTCCCTTCTTAGGGATGTTAAATATTCCTCCCAAAATCTTAACCGCTAACTCATAGAGGTCCTATCTCACTTACTACAAATTCAGAATTACTAGGTTCCAACAGTGAAGTGTTATTCTTGGGCTACATACACTGTGCAGATAAATTTACATGACAAATATTACTTAAGCAGGGACTAATAGCATTGCTGTCTACCATGAATCCTTGTCAAACAAATGTTTGTTAAGCAAGACTCTTGAAAAATAGCCTAAAAAGAGGAGTTGCTAGGAAAAGTCCCAGCATTCTTCATGCTGAGCTAGTCATGAGAAGCCAAGGATGAGCAATTAGAAATCATGTCCTATAAATATTGGTGTTTACTACTTATCCTGGGGTTCTTCCATGTGGTTCAGGGAAGCCCTCACAGAATGCAGTTACCCAGGAATTGGCAGCAGGTACAGCCCAGCTGTGTTTTGCAGCTTCTGCATTTATCAGCAGATATATCATCCTCATGGGACCAAGAGAGTCAAGGATTGTATTTCGCTTTTTCCAGAGGATCAGAGGCCTACTGGAATCTCTCAAAAACCTGGGCAGAATGAGCTACTCAAATGCTGCTGAAACAATTAAAAAGAAACACAAGTTGGGGTGTAAGCAAGCCCTTCATGAAATGTATCAGGCTCGGAGACTTCCATCGTTATCTGTAATTTTTGACTTTTCACTCTGGTTGGTTCCCTGACTGTTCCGGTGCCCAGAATGTAGGTACAGCTTTTCTTTCCAATACCTACTGCCTTCATCCAGGTTTTAGAGAAGCAGAGTCTGAGTGCTCTTAAGAAAAAGGGAGTGATAGAAGCAGGAAGACAGGGCAAGAAAGTTAAGTTGGGATGTGGTATGGGTCTCTGGCCCCATGGGAATTTCCAGACCACAAATTGTACAACAGCAGGTCCCATGTTGAGACAAAGGGGTTGTCCCTTTGTACCCCTGGTGGTTTTAAGCGAGAAGGTGTGGTGGAACGTGCCAGTCAAGGTGGCTTACTTTCGACTGAGGGAGGTTCTCTGGAAAGGGGTGAAACCATGAGGCTTTAGCAGCCAATACTCAGAGTCACTGAGGAATGGGTGCACCGACCCAGTGAACGAATCTGGCTGGGGCACCAACAGCATCAACTACTTAGATTAACTTCATCTGCTTTCCCGATAGCCATTACCCTTGAACTTCAGTTGTCAAGCACTTACATTTTAGTTTTTTTTGTTTGTTTGTTTGTTTTTTCAGGAGACTTCTTTTCTTTTCTTTTCTTCCTTTCTTCTTTTCTTTTCTTCCTTTCTTCTTTTCTTTCTTTCCTTTTTTATACAGAAGACTTCTTCCTTTCTTTTTTTCGGGAGACTTCTTTCTCTCTGTTTTTTCCTTCCTTCCTTCCTTTCCTTTTTTTCTTTCCTTCCTTTCCTTCCTTTTTTTTTTTTTCCCCAAGGTGGAGTTTCACTCTTGTTGCCCAGGCTAGAGTGCAATGGGATGATCTCGGCTCACTGCAACTGCTACCTCCCGGGTTCAAGTGATCCTCCTACCTCAGCCTCCTGAGTAGCTGGGATTACAGGTGCCCGCCACCACGCCCGGCTAATTTTGCATTTTTAGAAGAGATGGGGTTTCACCATGTTGGCCAGGCTGGTCTCAAACTCTTGACCTCAGGTGATCCACCTGCCTCGGCCTCCCAAAGCTCTGGGATTATAGGCCTGAGCCACCGCGCCTGGCCTGCAGGAGACTTCTTAAGTGAATTCTCATTACTAACACTATGGGGCTATTTCATAGCTCTCTAACAAAACTGGGATTGTCACTCTTTCTCTAAAGTTGAGTCCCTCGTTTCTGCCAAATTCTGAGGGACTGCGTGGAGCTAAGACAAAGGGAATACTTTGCAGACTGAGTGAATACAACCCTCTGCCTTTAGCATCACTTATGCTTCTGGTAGAGACATTCCTGACAAGAAATTATGCCATTGAAGCATGTACTTTTTTTAAAAAAAGTAGAGATGTGATTGCATTTTTTTTCCAGCAACAGTTTTTATTGTGATAGCCTGAAGACAAAATATTATGCAGTTTTTTTTCATTGTCTCCTTGCATTCAGTTTTCAGGGCAATTCTTGTAAACTTTCATATTTGGGCATGAACACTTTTGACGAACAAACTGAATAAGAATATAAATAATGAAACAGACTCAGAACTAATGGCCTAGATTTAGCATAATCAGAAACACTTAAGAAAGGTTAAAGTAAAAAAAATAAGATCTTAGGAAAACAATATCAAGTTTGTAGGCATGAAGAAATTTAGGGCTTTTATTTCCCAAGCGATTATCAGTAATTAGATTTTAAGTATGGTTTCTTCTCAGACTCAACACACTTCCAAATTTGTGGCATTAAAAAAATAGCAATTAACTGCTCCGTGTTTTCCATAAAGAATCCACATCTTTTTATGAAAAACAATCTCGGCCAGGCACGGTGGCTCATGCCTGCAATCCTAGCAGTCTGGGAGGCTGAGGCGGGTGGATCACCTGAGGTCAGGAGTTCCAGACGAACCTGGCCAATAGGGTGAAGCCCTGTCTCTAGTAAAAACAGAAAAATTAGCTGGGCATGGTGGTGCACACCTGTAGTCCCAGCTACTCTGGAGGCTGAGGCAGGAGAATGGCTTGAACCCGGGAGGTGGAGGTTGCAGTGAGCTGAGATTGCAACATTGCACTCCAACCAAGGCAACAAGAGCGAGACTCTGTCTCAAAAGCAAAACAAAAACAAAAACAAAAAACTCTAGTTTCTCTTTACAATATCGAAAAAGAATATATACCCAAACATAAAAGGATAACTTTTTCTTTTTAACATTTTCTCTTTGCATTGATCATAATTCTTCATCTTTTAGGACATGGCTTTCTATGAAGCTTCTAACTCCAATGTTCTTAAAATAAAAGCCGAATTATATCTTGGCCATATTAATAGTGTCCATCTTCTTTCTTTTCTGTGTGCTCATATTTCCTTCATGTATAAAATTTGGAAATGAGGAACAGGGAAGTATTGACCACAAAGGAAAAGTTTTTATTTATTTATTTATTTATTTATTTATTTATTGAGACGGAGTCTCGCTCTGTCACCCAGGCTGGAGTGCAGTGGCCGGATCTCAGCTCACTGCAAGCTCCGTCTCCCGGGTTTACGCCATTCTCCTGCCTCAGCCTCCGGAGTAGCTGGGACTACAGGCGCCCGCCACCTCACCCGGCTAATTTTATTTTTTAGTAGAGACAGGGTTTCACCGGGTTAGCCAGGATGGTCTCGATCTCCTGACCTCGTGATCCGCCCGTCTCGGCCTCCCAAAGTGCTGGGATTACAGGCTTGAGCCACCGTGCCCGGCCAAAAGTTTTTATTTTTAAGAACAAGTTGAACATAGCAGCAGCAATTGATATTTTGCAAACCATACATCCAGTAAGGGGTTAGTATTCAAAATACACAAGGAACTCCTACAACTCAATAGCAAGAAAACAAATCACCTGACTAAAAACTGAGCAAGCAACCTGAATAGACATTTCTCCAAAGAAGATATAGAAATGAGTATTCAGATTTATAGACAGGAAGTAGAATGGTGGTTTCTAGGGGCTGGGGGCAGGAAGCAATGGGGAATTATTGTTGTGTTTTCTTTTTTGTTCCTTTTGAGACAGAGTCTCACTCTGTTGCCCAGGCTGAGTGCAGTGGCATGATTTCGATCTCAGCTCACTGCAACCTCCGCCTCCCAGGTTCAAGCGATTCTCCTGCCTCGGACTTCCAAGTAGCTGGGATTACAGGTGTGCGCCACCACACCTGGCTAACTTTTGTATTTTTAGTAGAGATGGGGTTTCATCATGTTGGCTAGGTTGTTCTCGAACCCCTGACCTCAGGTGATCCGCCTGCCTTGGCCTCCCAAAGTGTTGGGATTACAGGTGTGAGCCACCATGCCCGGCGGGGATTATTGTTGAATAGACACAGAGTTTCAGTTTTGCAAGATGAGAAGAGTTCTGGAGATGGTGGTGATGGCAGCAGAACAACATAAATGTACATAACGCCATGGAAGTATACATTTAAATAGAGTTAAGATAGTAAACTTCATGTAATTTGTATTTTACCACAATTTTTAAAAATCAAAATAAGTACAATTTATAGAAGAAGAAACTTGAACAAATTTTAGTTACTTTAATTTCCTTGGGAAAACGTTTCTCTAATCCTAACTCCGACTGCCAGTTATCTCCCCTTTATAGACAAAAAGCAAGCAAAACCAAAAAAAAAACCCAAAAAACAAAACAAAACAAAAAACCCCACAAAACACTGCAAGCTTTCCAATGACACAATTAAAACAAATAAAAAGGTAGTTCATGGGTGTTTCACAGAGGCTAAATACAAAATATGCACAATTAACACAAAAAGGTTTTTAATGAGTACAAATAAGTCATTTAAGCAGGCCATGCTTATTTTTAAGAACAAGTTGAACATAGCAGCAGCAATTGATATTTTGCAAACCATACATCCAGTAAGGGGTTAGTATTCAAACCTTTAGGTTGCTAAGGAAACAGAAAAAAATACCAGTATTTTCTGTCTGAAAAATTTTTATTATATATGACAAAATGAAGCAAAATGGCAGTTAATGAAAGCCATTAACTTCCTTAAAAGTAAGTAATAATCCATAAACCATTAAAATATCAACCATGAGGATGTTCATCTTCAAATTCAGAAGTTATTTCAGACAGATGAAGTTTTACTTTTTTTCTGAGATGGAGTTTTGCTCTTGTTGCCCAGGATGGAGTGCAGTGGTGCGGTCTCGGCTCACTGCAACCTCCGCCTCCTGGGTTCAAGCGATTCTCCTGCCTCAACCTCCCGAGTAGCTGGGATCATAGGTGCCTACCACCATGCCTGGCTAATTTTTCTATTTTTAGCAGAGACTGGGTTTCACCATGTTGGCCAGGCTGGTCTTGAAATCCTGACCTCAGGTGATCCACCCACCTCAGCCTCCCAAAGTGTTGGGATTACAGGCGTGAGCCACCATGCCCGGCCTTAAGTTTTACATTTAACACATTTTTGGGCTTGCAATCATTTCTTGGTATGTACCACATGTGTTAACCACCATTGTCCCTGAATGGGCCCTCTCCCTCCCCTAAATAGCTCAAAACATCAGTCTAAGGCAGTGATTCTCACACACTAGTGTGCATCTCATCGTCATGCGAAAGGCTTGTTAACACAGAGATTGCTGAGTCCCACTTAGTGCTTTTGATTCAATGGGTCTAAGGTGGGCCTGAGAATTTGGCATTTCTAAAAGAAGTTAGAAAATGATGAGTTCCTAGAACTCATCAACCTTTTTAAATTTATTTATTTTTATTTTATTTTTCAGACAAGGTCTCTCTCTGTTGCCCAGGCTGGAGTGCAGCAGTGCGATCATAGCTCACTGCAGCCTCAAACTCCTGGGCTCAAGCAATCCTCCTGCTTCAGCCTCCCAAGTTATCCAGGACTACAGGCACACACCACTGGTATTGATTTTTTTTTTTTTTTTTTTTGAGAGACGGGGTCTCTCTATGTTTTCCAGGCTGGTCTCAAACTCCTGGACTCAAGTGATCCTCCCAAAGTGTTAGGGTTACAAGCATGAGCCACCACCGTGCCTGACCCAAGCTTACTCTTGACTTAGAACCTTCAGATACACTGTTCCCTTTGCTTGGAGTTTGACATATCCACTTTATGCCTAGCTGGCTCTTCTTCATATACTTCTGATCTCAGTTAGATGTGACTATTAAAGATAGCCTATCCCCAGTTTGTTGCCTTATATAAAGTGTTTCCTTTTCCCCTGACTCTTAACATCCTAGTTTCCTTCTTAACCCTGATCACAATTTGCAAGTGCATATATATTTGCCTATTCATTTATTCATTGTCTGTTCCCAAGACCAGAAAATTTATTAAGGCAATTCTACGTTATTGTTTTTCACCAGTATATGCCAAGCCCTAGTACGTGATGATACCTCAATACATTTTTATTAAAGAACAAGTAGTCAAGAGAATTAGGCACTTCTGTACTAATTACTCAAACTTCAGACCAATAGCTATTCTCAGACTGCTTCATAAACATAGGTTCTTACGGAAACCTGACACTGAGTTCCTAAATAAGAGAAAGCTGCTCATTTTCCTTAAATTCCTTATCTGAATTATTTATATCTATCACTTGATCTATATTGGAGCATTGGCTAATTTCTGAAGCATCTCTCACTCTTTGGGCAAGAATATAACATTTCAGTTTTTGGTCTCTACCAGAGATTTCTAAAATAAAAATGGAGCAAGTGGGAAAAAAGAGAGGAAGTAACCTATTCAAGGAAAATATATTCTGCTTGTTGGTGGTGGTGCAAGTTAGTGCATGTTTTTGAGGGCATTTTAACAACACGGAATAAAAGCATTAAAAATATTTATATATGAAAAGACTAGAAGACTACAAACCAAGGCCATCATGTAGAATGGAATAGTAAAATTCAACTGAAATCCAGCCTGGGCTCTATTACCAAATTGGTTAGGCTTGGCATAGGACCAGGGATCTCTTCAAAAAAACAGTGCCTTTTTCTTCTTTGCCCAAAGAGGCCCTTGCAGGGATTGGGATTATAGTTGCTGGGGCTGAGATTACAGATGATCTATCTCTCTCTCTCTGTCTCTCTCTGTCTCTCTCTCTCTCTCTCTCTCCCCCCTCCTTCCTAATTTTTGGGCTTTTCCGCTAAAGAAAAGTTACTTAAATAATGATATGAACTAAGAAGTCATCAAATAATAGACTGTAACGAAGTTCATTTACAAATATTTTGCACTTGCGTAGAAAAGGGACAGTAACATGCATACTTTAGGGGTGTTACAAAGATGGATGAGAAGTTTAGGCATATTAGCTATCAAATAAAATTTTTGACCAAGAAAATGCAGGACAAAGTATAATATTGTAGATAGCAGTCTCAAAGAGATTCTGTTTGCACTTATTAAAGCAAATTAAGCTACCTCTGCATGTCTGAATGATGATTAATAGAGGAATCTAGAATTGTGAGTTACCCGTGCAACATGCCGTACCTAGTTTGCTTTATATGGAGCACATTTATTTAGTTTTGGTTCTAGGGGGAAGGCACTCACTACTGAAACAAAATGGATTTTTACTGATTTGATTTTTCATTCAATATATTATTAACTTAGAAATACTAAAGCAGAAATGAATCAAAGATTAATACAAATTTTTTAAGAGCCGTGATAAAAATAATACACAGAAGAGGGTTAAAAGGATTGCAAAAATGTCCTTTAATATCCAATTTTACTTTCAGATTATTGTAGTTCCTAAATGTAATTAATGTTTTTAGTCTTTCTAAAATGGCTTTATTTCTTGCAAACAAAACAAAAAAGCAGGATATTCAACTACTTAAAGTCAAATGAAAGGAACATAAAATGAATTTTCTTCATTAAAATCTATGCAACATCCTGTTTAAAAATTATATTGCTAAATATTTAAAATAATGGTTCATCTTCTTTTCATCATATTCTGAGGCTGAAAAGAAAGTCTTGTGTATTCACTTCTGAGCAATGCGGGCCCTCTGGATGTATTATTAGTTGTTATTTTTACCTCTGTGAATACATGAGTATGTGAAAGGTCTAACTTCTTGAGTCAATAGTTTATTCAGTTTGTCATTTTTCTCACCACAAAATTGATATTTTCAAGATATTATTCTGATTTTTCTGATCACATCTTAGGGTAATATCTAAATTCACATCCTGTAATAGTCTGTTATGACAACTGCTATCATGATAATGTCCAGTTAAGTACATGCAAATGATGAATAAATTACTACTTACACAAATGAGTCTAAGTGTCAAGCTGTCTAAACAAGGTTCTCAGATGCGATTTCCAAAAAAAAAAAAAAAAAAAAAATCAAGAAATGACATCAGATACCCTTTAGAAAAAGTGATTGATATTCAACTAACAGATATATTTAATAGTAATAAACATTTTTCTTTTTCAAAATAGGAGTATGATTTAGTGCCCTCAAAATCTGTGGGGGTGATACTGCATTGATTCTCTAAAAAAAAAAAAAAAAAAAAAAATCACTCATTGGCCAAATCTACCCTTTAGAAAAAGTGATTGATATTCAACTAACAGATATATTTAATAGTAATAAACATTTTTCTTTTTCAAAATAGGAGTATGATTTAGTGCCCTCAAAATCTGTGGGGGTGATACTGCATTGATTATCTAAAGGAGAATAAAATTTCAGTAGAAAAAAAGAGTTTAAAAATCTTTTAAAAAGAATCTTTCCACTAAGAATTCAGTAATTTTAGATTCAAAGTGGGTCAGATTTCACCAAGACCCCTCTTGCATACAACAATCGACCCCAAACCCTAGGCAGTTTTATAGCAGAAACGACTTTGCAAATGTCTTCCTTCAACCTTTATAAAAAAAAAGAGATGGTTCCAAAGGTAATATTTTATTCACAGCATAAGCCAAAGGAGTAACAGAATTTATGCTCATTTGTTTAGCCTATATTTCTTTTAACCTTACGCTTTATTGGATGCACAAAAGTCACCCTGATATTGGATGACCTTTGTGGAGATTCTAGTATATTGGTTTTGTGAAGGTCTAAAACAATGGACCATTCCCTCCTTTGCTTTAGCCCCATCCCTGCTAGAAATATGTGAAGACCAAAAACCAACTGGCAAGTAGAAGGCGAAGCAGGTAAAATGCTGTTGCATATGGCCTACTTGCTTGGGGGCAGATAAGAAACTTAAATCACAGGTCAGTTAAATGGGTATTATTTAATAAGACCTAATAGGCTTTAGGTTCACTACAATGGATAGATGTCAAAATAGGTTACAATGTTTTAAGTGTAGGAAAAAAGTAAATAAAAGGAGACTCAGCAGCAGTCTGTCATTGGTTCTAAAAAGCACACCAATATATTGCCAAAGACTTTCATTTACTTTCGTTTCTACCTAATTCCTGTACTTTGGCATATATTGCCAATGAATTGACTTCACTCTGTTCACTAACTTGCTTATGCCGTGTTAAGATCATGATGATAGAATGTGAATATTTGATAGGGAGAAGTTCTAAATGAGTCATTTAAGTCTATAACGATGCATAATTCCGGAAAACCAAACTTCTAAAAATAAGTATGTTTTGAAACAGGAGTGGCAGGCTCTTAACTTTATGAAGAAAAAAATGTCACCATAAAAATCAATTCCTTAAAAGAAAATAGAAATTTATCTTAGTGTTAGATCCTCCAGCCTCATTCTGGTTAAGAGAATTTGACATTTCAGGGCTGAGCACACTGTGGAAACTTAATAAATATTGAGGTTTACAAACAAAAAGCATAACAATGATATGTGGACCAATTTTCAACAACACTGAAAATCAATGGGCCCTTACGCTGCCTAATTCAGTTAACTCAATTATTTAATGTACACTTGATTTGAGTGGGTTTTACCATAGCTATTTCAATTTTACATTGAACATTAATCAAATTGCTTCTAATGTAAAATTTCATTTTTTCTCATCCTTCTCCTCTCCTAGATTCCAGAATGAGGGAAAAGTTTGTGTTTCATGTTTTTTGTTTCATGTTAAAAGCAAATTTTAAGACATTTGTTTCCATTAGTTTATCCCATAATTCTCATTTCATATACCACTCACCCTATATCACAACCATGGACTTTTTCACAGATATTTAATACATTTTTTTTTGCACCATTTTTGGGAAAAATCCTCCTTCCTCAACAACTTCAGTTAAGACTCTTTTCTACTTTCTCCCAGTGCTCCCACACTTTTACCTCATCTCTATTTCGACACACAAAACTATCCCCTCCCCCTGAACACAGAGCCTCAAGGGGTGGACAAGGTAAGTTATAAAATGTAGGCACTCCTGGAGAAGCTATTAGCTATTCATATCTAGCGAGTAGATTTTACTTAAAAAGTGTTGACTGATCCCCCTGGAGAAGCTATTAGCTATTCATATCTAGCGAGTAGATTTTACTTAACAAGTGTTGACTGATCCCAACTATTTTTCATATCCTAGATTCAGAAACCCTATAAAGTACTATTTCATCATCAGTATGTTTGGTAGAAAAGTGTAAGAAGAATTTTTAAATGTAATTGTTTTCATTGGCAAATGCAAACAATATTTATACAAAGTGAAAAGTTATGTGACTAAATATATATATAGTTTGAGAGAAGGTCTTGCTTTGTCACCCAGCCTGGAGTACAGTGGAGTGAACAGGGCACACTGCAGCCTCGACCTCCTGCGTTCAAACAGTCCTCCTGCCCCAGCCTTTCGAGGAGCTGGGACTACAGGCACATGCCACCACACCTGGTTAATTTTTGTATTTTTTGTCCAAATGAGGTTTCACTATGTTGTCCAGGCTGGTCTTAAACTCCTGAGCTCATGCAATCTGCCTACCTTGGCCTCCCAAAGCGCTGGGATAAAAAGCTA
This sequence comes from Colobus angolensis palliatus, assembly GCF_000951035.1. Taxonomy (NCBI): domain Eukaryota; kingdom Metazoa; phylum Chordata; class Mammalia; order Primates; family Cercopithecidae; genus Colobus; species Colobus angolensis. The sequence goes on along the minus strand of NW_012117755.1, from coordinate 2,862,814 downwards.
CAGGTGTGAGACACCATGGTCAGCAATGACTGACTATTTTTAATGTTAAAGTATTAATACTGGGAAGGCAAGTTATGCTGTTGGTCATCTGAAGCAACCCCAAAATTGTATTGGTTGTCATTAAAATACCAACATCAAAAAAACGAAATAAACAACTGTCAAAGCCTTCCACAAGTGAGATTTAGAAAAGAAGCCATTATTCATTTCAAGGTTCCTGAGCGAAACAATGCTCCCCTACCTAAACTATTAATCAATCCAACAGGAGGCCGTGTGTCTGCATTCGTTTTTAAACTAAATATTCTGGATACTGACAAATATAAAAGAAATAATAAATGATATATTTATTACTTGTAATTGAAGAAATGCTGACACTACACAAAATATGTCTTTTTACAGTAGCTTTACTGTGGAATGTTGGTTCTCAGAATGTATCTCTGAACCAGCAGCATCACGATCACCTGGGAACCAGTGGGAATTCTTAGCCTTGCCCCAGACATTTTGAACCAGGAACTCTGGGGAAGGGGTTCACCAACCTGAGTTTCTAAAAGCCCTCCAGGTGATTCTGATGTATGCTAAAGTGAGAACCATTGCCACTGAAAATTCTTGACATTCTCAATGACGATGTCTCGATAACCCGAATGCCGAGGCATTTACAGATTCCCTAACTATAAAGCCAAACTCACTTATGAGGTCATTTTCTTACTAATAGTGATCAATTTCTTAGACTTTTTCATTCATTAACTCTTCTCTTCCATCACTAATTCTGATGAATAGCTATCAAGCTATTCATGGTAGGGTGGAGGCTAGGTGGATTTTCCATAAACAAAATTCTCATTATTTATAAAGAATTACTGTACATGCAAAAACAAAACAGCATTTAAAAAGTCATGTTGAACATGAAGAGTGAGTGGATTACTAGATTTACTTATTAGTTGCAGGAACACTTCACCTAACCTGGGCATCCATCCGTCAGTTGCTGTGATGGTTGACTATTAATGTCTTAAAACTACCTGCCTTCTCCAGATGTGACCTCTGCTTACGGGAGCCCCCTAGCCCAAGAGGTAACCCATATCCCAGGAGTGGACCACAGCCAGTGGTGTGCTGCAGCAGAGCCCAAGAGCCAATTGTGTGCATCTCCTTCCAATTCCATATTCAGTGGCATTATGTTGGTAGCTGGAAATCAGCAGTGGAGGGAGTATTTACACCATGAAAACTGGTTTGGATACACACCAGGATTCATCCCACCTCAGAGCTAGTTGACAAATATTTGCCAGCACTTCAGTGGCACAGACAATGACTGGTATAAAGGCACAACTCCGGCCGGGTGCGGAGGCTTACACCTGTAATCCCAGCACTTTGGAAGGCTGAGGCGGGCAGATCACTTGAGGTCAGGAATTCAAGACCAGCCTGACTAACATGGTGAAACACTGTCTCCACTAAAAATACAAAAATTAACCAGGCTTGATGGTGCATGCCTGTAATCCCAGCTACTCAGGAGGCTGAGGCAGGAGAATTACCTGAACCTGGGAGGCGAAGGTTGCGGTGAGCTGAGATCCCACCATTGCACTCCAGCCGGCGCAACAAGAGCGAAACTCCATCTCATAACATAACATAACATAACATAACATAACATAACATAACATAACATAACATAACATAAAATAAAATAAAATAAAATGTACAACTCCACAGTGAGGTTTCTGCTCCAGGGCTTGCTCTCTCTCTGGATCAGACACAACGTGAGGTTTCACCTGAAATGGCATACTCGCTGGGCTCTTTCTTCTCTTGTATTATGCTTCCCTAACTCCAATACAGGCTTCTCCTGAGAGCAGACCCTCTATAAATCACAGGCACCTAGACTCCCGTTCTCAGGGTCTGCGTTCATGGAACCTGACTTAAAACGCCATTTAACTCATTAGTTAAGTGTGCACAAAAGCTTCAAATAATACATGTTCAAAATTAAGAGCTACTAGTAATGGAACTTTGGATCACAATAATCAGATGAAACTGCAGAAGATAAATTTGAAATAGCAAGGGTCTGCTCTTTTTGTCTGTGTACATAAAAGAAATAAGTTGATGGAAAAAGATAAAGCCTGCACAAACTGGGCAATCCTTCATACTGTGATTCTCAACTTACACTTTCATGTCCATAGGTGAATGTGCTGAAAGATTCCTTTACTTCAGAACTTGAAGAAAGAGCATCTTCATATTAAAACATGATGAATGCATTATGGAAAATATCATAAAATTGATGTGAGATTTAAAAAATAAAACAAGAACCATCAAAGAAATTTCATGCTCATGGAAAAGGGAGATAGGTAAGTGGAAGCAGGAGATGTCAGGCTATGTCTTCTTGGCTGTTAAGATAACTGAAGTAAATAAGTTTGTGAATCACTGCTTTTGGAAGATGCTTTTAAATAGAAAAACCTGTAGTAAGTGTAAATTATAACTAAAAATATTATTTTAACACGAAAAAACCTTATTATGAAAAAGTTCTTTCTTAGGCCCCATTAAAACAAGAGAGTTACATTAGTATCACAGACACATGTGTTCCCATAACACCCAGAAAACTAATTTACCGAGAACAATTATTCAATGCCATTGCTTAACTTAGTTAATTTCAGGTTGTGTAAGGCATAATATTGGTGTCAATGCAAACTGTTAAATTTTGAAAATTGTAATTGTCAAGCATGACAGGAAGAAGCAAACTCCTTGGGTTATTTGATCTTAAAGCATTTCCTGTTTTACTCATGGTAGGAGAGTAACAGAATTGTGAACTTTATTCTTGTCACAACTTTGGTAGATGTCAAAAAATAATTAAAAATATATGTTGGCTGTGTGATTCCATTTTCTTAGGAAATATGGAATTTCAGTTAAATAAATAACTCAACATTTTAGCGCTGTTTCTAGCTAATGTGGTACATGCACGTGTATACACAGGCTAATACAAATTGCTGCTCCCTCAGCTTGGTGCTAAATAATAACATTCCCAGGAAAACTAAGATGCCATTAATACAACTCTCAATATAATTTTTATTTTTGAAATAAATTAAATGTTCACACTCTATAATGAGATCAGACTTCTCTGGGTATAGGTTTTAACCATATTATAAATTAATGAGTGAATGCATTTGTATATCCTTTAATACTGAGAGTATATTACTTAAGTTTTTTGAATAATCTTTTATTACCTAAGACTCTTGAGGAATAGTATTTATAGTTATTACCAACCACAAACCAAGCTTCTAGAGTAAGTCCCAGCAAACAGGATTGGCATATTATAGGATCAGATTTTGATATGGTTGTTTTCAAATAGTAGGAAGGATGGCATTCTTTGGAGAAATTTTTATTATCTAATTAAACACTTCTTGAGTAGAACAATGTCAGACGAACTCACTAGCTGAACATTTTGATTACCCGTGTTCTCCTAAATATCCCATGACCAGAAGAGTACTGTACAACTCTGATTCAATCCAATAACAATAATAACCAATTCTAGCTCCTTCTTTTATCACAGTCCATCAAAATAACACAAAGAAGTCCAAATTAAAATAAGTTCAATAATAAAAGAACATGTTCCTTTTCCAACTGTTCTAAAGCCTTTTCCTGTCTTTAAGCAAAGTTCACTCAGTCATTATCTTATCTATGAAAGTAAAAGCAGAAGGATGTTTCCCTTATTAAATAAATAGCTTTATGCTTTCGATGTGGAAGGCATTTCATAACAGTCAAAAAAGGAAGCGTTTTGAATGCCATCAACTCATTTCCTCCCACCCACTGTTTTAAATCGTTTGTTTGGTTCCAATGTATACTACACTTACATAAGTTGTTTATGAAGAGCCAAATTAATAGTCTTTGCAATTGTTTTTGTTGGAATTTGGAGAGCTGACAAATGAATTAGTAGAAAATGGCAATTCTACATGAATTAGCTTTTAAGTCTCCCTAAGAGGCTGATGCAGAACTTAGTAAGAGACTTATTAGGAGAAGTAGGACAACTTAATTCAGATTGATTATAGACTTCGGTGAAGACAGCTGGGGTTCAAATGAAACTGAAAAAGAACTTATATGCACTTCAAAGTATGCTAAGCAGATGTCTGAAACAATTACTCCGCTCTGCCTTTTCAGAAGTTTCAAAGGCGGGATGGGAATAGCATGGTAAACGAAGGTTCTATTTGCCTAAGTTGAGGTAGGGGCTTTTAAAACACACACAGCGCTATCTAAAATCAGACGCTTTGGGAAAAGAAAGTGATTTGACATGGCTGTCCTAAGTAATTTGCTTTTAGCTTTATAAACAAAGCAGGAGATGAGAGGGAATACATGGTAACTAAGTAATAAGCTCTCCTGGCAACACTAACCTACAATTAATTTTACATTGAATAAATCATTTGGTCAGGATTTTTTTTTATTATTATACTTTAAGTTCTGGGATACATGTGCAGAACGTGCAGGTTTGTTACATAGGTATACACGTGCCATGGTGGTTTGCTGCACCCATCAACCTGTCATCTACATTAGGTATTTCTCCTAATGCTATCCCTCCCCTAACCCCCACCCCGCAACAGGCCCCGGTGTGTGATATTCCCCTCTCTGTGTCCATGTGTTTGCATTGTTCAACTCCCACACACGAGTGAGAACTTGTGGTGTCTGGTCTTCTGCTCCTGTGTTAGTTTGCTGAGAATGATGGTTTCCAGTTTCATCCATGTTCCTGCAAAGGACATGAACTCATTTTTTTTTTTTTTTTTTTTAAAAAGCCTGCAAAGTATTCCATGGTGTATCTGTGCCATGTTTTCTTTATCCAGTCTAACATTGATGAGCATTCGGGTTGGTTCCAAGTCTTTGCTATTGTGAACAGTGCTGCAATAAACATACATGTGCATGTGTATTTATAGTAGAATGATCTATAATCCTTTGGGTATATAACCAGTAATGGGATTGCTGGATCAAATGGTATTTCTGGTTCTAGATCCCTGAGGAATCGCCACACTGTCTTCCACAATGGTTGAACGAATTTACACTCCCACCAACAGTGCAAAAGCATGCCTATTTCTCCACATCCTCTCCAGCATCTGTTATTCCCTGACTTTTTTTTTTTTTTTTTCTTTCTTTCTTTAAGACACAGCCTCCTTCGGTCGCCCGGCTGGAGTGCAGTGGCCGGATCTTGGCTCACTGCAAGCTCCGCCTCCCAGGTTCACGCCATTCTCCTGCCTCAGCCTCCCGAGTAGCTGGGACTACAGGCGCCCGCCACGTCGCCCGACTAGTTTTTTGTATTTTTTTTTTAGTAGAGACGGGGTTTCACCGTGTTAGTCAGGATGGTCTCGATCTCCTGACCTCGTGATCCGCCCGTCTCGGCCTCCCAAAGTGCTGGGATTACAGGCTTGAGCCACCGCGCCCGGCCCTATTCCCTGACTTTTTAATGATCGCCACTGTAACTGGCATGTTTTGATTTGCATTTCTCTAATGACCAGTGATGATGAGCTTTTTTTCATGTTTGTTGGCCAGATAAATGTCTCACTTTGAGAAGTGTCTGTTCATATCCTTTGCCCACTTTTTGATGAGGTTGTTTTTTTCTTGTAAATTTGTTTAAGTTCTTTGTAGATTCTGGATATTAGCCCTTTGTCAGATGAATAGATGGCAAAAATTTTCTTCCATTCTGTAGGTTGCCTGTTCACTCTGATGGTAGTTTCTTTTGCTGTGTAGAAGCTCTTTAGTTTAATTAGATTCCATTTGTCAATTTTGGCTTTTGTTGCCATTGCTTTTGGTGTTTTAGTCATGAAGTCTTTACCCATGCCTATATCCTGAATGGTATTGCCTCGGTTTTCTTCTAGGGTTTTTATGGTTTTAGGTTTTATGTTTAAGTCTTTAATCCATCTTGAGTTACTTTTTGTATAAGGTGTAAGGAAGGGGTCCAGTTTCAGTTTTCTGTATATGGCTAGCCAGTTTACCCAGCACCATTTACTGAATAGGGAATCCTTTCCCCATTGCTTGTTTTTGTCAGGTTTGTCAAAGATCAAATGGTTGTAGATGTGTGGCATTATTTCTGAGGCCTCTGTTCCATTGGTCTATATATCTGCTTTGGTACCAGTACCATGCTGTTTTAGTTACTGTAGCCTTGTAGTATAGTTTGAAGTCAGGTAGCATCATGCCTCCAGCTTTGTTCTTTTTGCTTAGGATTGTCTTGGCTGTGTGGGCTCTTTTTTGGTTCCATATGAAATTTCAAGTAGCTTTTTCTAATTATGTGAAGAAAGTCAATGGTAGCTTGATGGGGATCACATTGAATCCATAAATTACTTTGGGCAGTGGGCCATTTTCACGATATTGATTCTTCCTATCCATGAGCATGGAATGTTTTTCCATTTGCTTGTGGCGTCCTCTCTCCTTTCCTTGAGCAGTGGTTTGTAGTTCTCCTTGAAGAGGTCTTTCACATTCCTTGTAAGTTGTATTCCTGTGTATTTTATTTTATTTTATTTTATTTATTTATTCCTTTGTAGCAATTGTGAATGGGAGTTCACTCATAATTTGGCACTCTGTTTGTCTATTATTGGTGTATAGGAATGCTTGTGATTTTTCCACATTGATTTTGTATCCTGAGACTTTGCTGAAGTTGCTTATCAGCTTAAAAAGATTTTGGGTTGAGACGATGGGGTTTTCTAAATATACAATCACGTCATCTGCAAACAGAGACAATTTGACTTC
>NW_012117755.1:2797334-2855851 GCF_000951035.1 Colobus angolensis palliatus | reverse complement strand
TGGCTGTGGGTTTGTCATAAGTAGCTCTTACTATTTTGAGATACGTTCCATCGGTACCTAATTTATTGAGAGTTTTTAGCATGAAGGGGTGTTGAATTTTATTGAAGGCCTTTTCTGCTTCTATTGAGATAATCATGTGGTTTTTGTCATTGGTTCTGTTTATGTGATGGATTACGTTTATTGATTTCTCTATGTTGAACCAGCCTGGCATCCCAGGGATGAAGCCAACTTGATCAGGCTGGATAAGCTTTTTCATGTGCTGTTGGATTCAGTTTGCCAGTATTTTTATTGAGGATTTTTGCATTGATGTTCATCAGGGATATTGGCCTGAAATTTTCTTTGTTTGTTGTGTCTCTGCCAGGTTTTGGTATCAGGATGATGCTGGTCTCATAAAAAGCGTTAGGGAGGAGTCCCTCTTTTTCTATTGTTTAGAATAGTTTCAGAAGGAATGGTACCAGCTCCTCTTTGTACCTCTGGTAGAATTCAGCTGTGAATCCATCTGGTCCTGGGCTTTTTTTGGTTGGTAGACTATTAATTACTGCCTCAATTTCAGAACTCATTATTGGTCTATTCAGGGATTCTATTTCTTCCTGGTTTAGTCTTGGGAGGGTGTATGTGCCCAGAAATTTATCAATTTCTTCTAGATTTTCTAGTTTGTTTGCATAGAGATGTTTATAGTATTCTCTGATAGTAGTTTGTATTTCTGTGGGATGAGAGGTAATATCCCCTTTATCATTTTTTATTGTGTCTGTTTGATTGTTCTCTCTTTTCTTCTTTATTAGTCAGGCTAGCAGTCTATCTATTTTGTTAATCTATTCAAAAAACCAGCTCCTGGCTTCACTGATTTTTTTGAAGGGCTTTTCGTGTCTCTATTTCCTTCAGTTCTGTTCTGATCTTAGTAATTTCTTCTCTTCTGCTAGCTTTGGAATTTGTTTGCTCCTGCTTCTCTACTTCTTCTAATTGTGATGTTAAGGTGCCAATTTTAGATCTTTCCTGCTTTCTCCTGTGGGGATTTTAGTGCTATAAATTTCCCTCTAAATACGGCTTTAGCTGTGTCCCAGAGATTCTGGTATATTGTGTGTTTGTTCTCATTGGTTTGAAAGAACTTATTTATTTCTGCCTTAATTTCCTTATTTACCCAGCAGTCATTCAGGAGCAGGTTGTTCAGTTTCCATGTAGTTGTGCAGTTTTGAGTGAGTTTCTTAATCCTGAGTTCTAATTTGATTGTACTGAGAGACTGTTTTTTTATGATTTCCGTTTTTTTTTTTTTTGCATTTGCTGAGGAGTGTTTTACTTCCAATTATGTGGTCAATTTTAGAATAAGTGTGATGTGGTGCTGAGAATAATGTATATTCTTTTGATTTCGGGTGGAGAGTTCTGTAGATGTCTATTAAGTCCACTTGGTCCAGAGCTGAGTTCAAGTCCTGAATATCCTTGTTAATTTTCTGTTTTGTTGATCTGTCTAATATTGACAGTGGGGTGTTAAAGTCTCCCACTATTATTGTATAGGCATCTATATCCCTTTGTAGGTCTCTGAGAACTTGCTTTATGAATCTGGGTGCTCCTATGCTGGTTGCATATATATTTAGGATAGTTAGCTCTTCTTGTTGCATTGATCAGTTTACCATTATGTAATATCATTTTTTTTTCTTTTTTGATCTTTGTTGGTTTAAAGTCTGTCTTATCTGAGACTAGGATTGCAACCCCTGCTTCTTGTTTTTTGTTTTTTTTTTTTCTTTCCATTTGCTTGGTAAATATTCACCCATCCCTTTATTTTGAGCCTATGTGTGTCTCTGCACAGGGGGTGGGTCTCCTGAATACAGCACACTGATGGATCTTGACTCGTTATCCAATTTGCCAGTCTGTGTCTTTTAATTGGAGTATTCAGCCCATTTACATTTAAGGTTAATATTGTTATGTGTGAATTCGATCCTGTCATTATGATGCTAGCTGGTTATTTTGCTCATTAGTTGATGCAGTTTCTTCATAGTGTTGATGGTCTTTACAATTTGGTATGTTTTTACAGTGGCTGGTACCAGTTTTTCCTTTCCATATTTAGTGCTTCCTTCAGGAGCTCTTGTAAGGCAGGCCTGGTGGTGACAAAATCTCTCAGCATTTGCTTGTCTGTAAAGGATTTTATTTCTACTTTGCTTATGAAGCTTAGTTTGCCTGGATATGAAATTCTGGGTTTAAAATTCTTTTCTTTAAGAATGTTGAGTATTGGCCCCCACTCTCTTCTGGCTTGTAGGGTTTCTGCCAAGAGATCTGCTGTTAGTCTGATGGGCTTTCCTTTGTGGGTAGCCTGACCTTTTTCTCTGGCTGCCCTTAACATTTTTTCCTTCATTTCAACCTTGGTGAATCCGACGATCATGTGTCTTGGGGTTGCTCTTCTTGAGGAATATCTTTGTGGTGTTCTCTATATTTCCTGAATTTGAATGTTAGCTTGTCTTGCTAGGTTGGGGAAGTTCTCCTGGATAATATCCTGAAGAGTATTTCCAACTTGGTTCCATTCTCCCCATCACTTTCAGGTACACCAATCAAATGTCGGTTTGGTCTTTTCACATTGTCCCATATTTCTTGAAGGTTTTGTTTGTTCCTTTTCATTATTTTTTCAGTAATCTTCTCTTCACGCTTTATTTCATTAAGTTGATCTTCAATCTCTAACATCCTTTCTTTTGCTTGATCGATTAGGCTATTGATACTTGTGTATGCTTTACGAAGTTCTCGTGCTGTGTTTCTCAGCTCCTTCAGGTCATTTATGTTTTTCTCTACACTGGTTATTCTAGTTCGCAATTCCTCTAACCTTTTTTTTTAAGGTTCTTAGCTTCCTTGCATTGGGTTAGAACATGCTTCTTTAGCTCATAAGAGTTTGTTATTACCCACCTTCTGAAGCCTTCTTCTGTCAATTTGCCAGACTCATTCTCCATCCAGTTTTGTACCCTTGCTGGAGAGGAGTTGTGATCCTTTGGAGGAGAAGAGGCGTTCTGGTTTTCGGAATTTTCGGCCTTTGTGTGCTGTTTTTTCCTCATCTTCATGGATTTATTTACCTTTGGTCTTTGATGTTGGTGACCTTCAGATGGGGTTTTTGTGTAGACGTCCTTTTTGTTGATGTTGATGCTAGCAGTCAGGCCCCTCTGCTGCAGGTCTGCTGGAGTCTGCTGGAGGTCCACTCCAGACCCCGTTTGCCTGAGTATCACCAGCAGAAGCTGCAGAACAGCAAAGATTGCTGCCTGTTCCTTTCTCTGGAAGCTTCGTCCCAGAGGGGCACCCACCAGATGCCAGTTGGAGCTCTCCTGTATGAGGTATCTGTCGACCCCTGATGGGAAGCATCTCCCAGTCAGGAGGCACGGGGGTCAGGGACCCACTTGAGAAGGCAGTCTGTCCCATAGCAGAGCTCGAGTGCTGTGCTGGGATATCTGCTGCTCTCTTCAGAGGCGGCAGGCAGGAACATTTAAGTCTGCTGATGCTGTGCCCACAGCTGCCCGTTCCCCCAGGTGCTCTGTCTCATGGAGATGGGAGTTTTATCCACAAGCCCCTGACTGGGGCTGCTGCCTTTCTTTCAGGGGTGCCCTTCCCAGAGAGGAGGAATCTAGAGAGGCAATCTGGCTACAGTGGCCTTGCTAAGCTGCAGTGGGCTCCACCCAGTTAGAATTTCTTGGCGGCTTTGTTTACACTGTGAGGGGAAAACTGTCTACTCAAGCTTCAGTAATGGCAGGTGCCCCTCCCCATGCTAAGCTTGAGCATCCCAGGTTGACTTCAGACTGCTGTGCTGGCAGCGAGAATTTCAAGTCAGTGAATCTTAGCTTGCTGGGCTCCATGGCAGGTGGGATCCTCTGAGCCAGACCACTCGGCTCCCTGGCTTCAGCCCCCTTTCCAGGGGAGTGAATGGTTTTGTCTCGCTGGTGTTCCAGGTGCCGCTGGGGTATGATAAAAAACTCCTGCAGCTAGCTCGGTGTCTGCCCAAACAGCTGCCCAATTTTGTGCTTGAAACCCAGGGCCCTGGTGGTGTGGGCACCTGAGGGAATCTCCTGGTCTGCGTGTGCAAGGGCTGTGGGAAAAGCATAGTGTCTGGGCCAGAATGCTCCATTCCTCACAGCACAGTCCCTCACGGCTTCCCTTGGCTAGGGAAGGGAATTTAGTGACCCCTCGCGCTTCCTGGGTGAGGTGACGCCCCACTCTGCTTCTGCACCCTCCATGGGTTGCACCCACTGTCTAACCAGTCCCAATGAGATGAGCTGGGTACCACAGTTGGAAATGCAGAAATCACCCGCCTTCTGTGTTGATCTCACTGGGAGCTGCAGACTGGAGCTGTTCCTATTCAGTCATCTTGCCAGCCACCTCTTTGGTCAGGATTTTAAAGATGAATAATTCCTATTTTAGTTTCTAAGCTGTATTAAACCCTAGATATTCTATTGAAAAGCTACTGAAAGTAAATCAATATATATGAATTCATATAATCCATAATTTTACAATAGCATAAAATCCTTAATACAGTACTGGTTTAGAAACCCACTAACATCTCTAATCACAAGTACACAAATATTCTATTAAAATATAAAGTGTGGAGTGACAATCGCTATAATATGGCTTTTGACAGACATATTTTCAGATATTAAAGGCCAAATCATACGCTTTTAAACATTGCAATTGCATGCTTTGTAAACTAGATAAAACCCTGGTTACCCCATGTAACATGAATTATTAGCTTCATATTTCACCCAGATTTATGAAGGATTAAATATTTTTTCTTTGTTTTTTCTTCTCTATCAAAGGCTTACTTAATACACATAACATTTTTACAACAACAACAATGAAAGCCTCCACACAGCAATTCATTTGTAGTTCTTTAACAATGCACAAAATATTAATAAATTTTCCTCTTCCTACTATAGGCAGTATACCTTATTCATTATGAAGATATCACTAGTTTATTCAGAGTTGGGAGAGCTTACATGTTTTGAATGATTTTTAGGGTTGCCCTGTTCATGTTGATTCTATCCATTCATTCCCAAATTCTACAGGAAAAGATAAGTTTTCCTTATATAACTCATATATAAGAAATCAAGTAAGGTTGACTCGACTCATATAAATGGGAAGCATAACAAAATTAATACAATAAGAAGAAAACTTTAGAACCAAGGTTAAGAAGAGAAAAGCCATAAGGGAAGATAGTTGCATGAACATGGTTGCAAGTGTCTTGCTTGGCAAAGTGAAGAAGAAATTCTAATACATTATATCACATTTCACATTATCTATTCAGAGGAAATATACTTGGCTTCCTCAATGTCAAATTCTAAGATTGCATTTCTTTGACAAATTTCTCAAAATAAAAAAACAATAAAAAACACCCCAAAGTCACAGGGACTGAGGATGGTAAGCCTAAAAAGGTGGATTTGCCAGTTTTCTTCTTAAAACTTTAGATGTGAATGCTGAAGATAAATAAGGATGGCACTGTCACTTCAACATAACTTCTGGCCCGCTACACACATCATTAAATCAATCTCAATTTGAATGCCAAAAAGGTTTAATCAAAACATTTCATGTTAGGAACTTTAAAGAGAAAGCTCATAGAATCCCTGCCCTGACTTTTCACAGTAAGAAATATAAGTTAAAAGTCTGACAAAAATGCAAAATGCATAACTACATAGATGTGACAGATTTGCATATTCCAAGATGGCAGCCTGGGAGAGTTATCTACAGTGTATGAAAAACTGTGTTCAGAGTTAACAGGTAAACTAAAGACACTGAAATATTCCTGGCTCAAGAATGACATACCACTTTTGGTATAGAGAAACTATGGTTTATAGGCTGGGTACAGTGGCTCATGCCTGTAGATCAGCACTTTGGGAGGCCAAGGTGAGCAGATCACCTGAGGTCAGGAGTTCGAGACCAGCCTGGCCAACGTGGTGAAACCCCATCTCTACTAAAAAATACAAAAAAAAAAAAATAGCTGGGCATGGTGGCAGGTGCCTGCAGTCCCAGCTATTTGGGAGGCTGAGATGGAGAACTGCTTGAACCCAGGAGGCGGAGGCTGCAGTGAGCTGAGATAGCGCCACTGCACTTCAGCCTGGGTGACAGAGTGAGATTGTCTCAAAAAAGAAAAATTAAAAAAAGAGAAACCATGGTTTATTAGAACAAAAGCAAAACATTAAAAAACAGCAATCTGGCCGGGAGTGATGGCTCATGCCTGTAATCCCAGCACTTTGGGAGGCCAAGGTGGGCGGATCATGAGATCAAGAGATCAAGAACATCCTGGCCAACATGGTGAAACCCTGTCTCTACTAAAAATACAAAAATCAGCTGGGCATGGTGGTGCGCGCCTGTAGTCCCAGCTACTCAGGAGGCTGAGGCAGGAGAATCCCTTGAACCCAGGAGGCGGAGGTTGCAGTGAGCCGAGATCTCACCACTGCACTCCAGCCTGGTGATGGAACGAGACTCTCTCTCAAATAAAAAAAAAAAAAAGAAAACAACAATCCACAAACTTTCTCACATTGGGAGATTGTCCTGAAGAACAAAAATCTTGTATCCAGACTATAGGTTTAAAAGTTATTCTACTTTATTAAAGCTTTTATATATTCCACTTACAGATCTATGTGGAGCACCTAGTGATTCAAAGAGTTATTATTCCTATTCTCCATTACAAGGAAAGTAGAATATTTGTCTAGTCAAATAAGCACTGGTGCTATTTTCAGTAAAGTGAAAAGTCATGATCTTGCCCTTAAAATATTTTATAAGCAGTATAAATCATGAATTTTAAAAGTAAAGAAGCATTTAAAACTTAAATTTTATTCTACTGGTTTTTCCTATGGAAGCTATATTTGGAAGGCTGAGATTCTCTTAGTGAGCAATATAGTCAATATTAATATTGTGTTTCCATCTATTAATTTACCATGTTCACCACCCGAAGATGATCAGCTAGCAATAACGCCATTTCCATAAAGGCCAGGGACTTAGTCATTGTTGTTTAACCCATTCTTTAAATCCAAAAGCCCCATTTGCTGATACAATTATAGAACGCGAAATCTCACAGAAACACATATTACTTAGTCACTTGAATAACAAGTTATTTAACACATCAGATCAGAATGGAGGGGGGTACTATGATACAGAGTCTCTAGGGGTGAGGGAAATGAACTGATATGGATATATAAAGTGTTCTTCTGGCTAGCTGCCTAGTTATCAGTTTCAAGTTCCCCACAGCATGAATCCTCTGAGGGCTTAAATTGCTGAGTGGAAAAATGGGAACAGTGGTTTCAAGTACACTTCTACTTTTTTCTGAAATAAATTTTAGTTATTAAAACTCATTCCTTGTAAACTACTACCCCCAAAGCCTCAGTGTTTCAAACCCAGTGTCAATAAGATGCAATGGAGAAAAATGATATATTTCCATTGCAAAATTGAAGAAGAGCTCCTGAAGGGAGATAAATATATATGAATTCATGTAATTCGTAGTTTGAAACATGCATAAAATACAACACTGATTCAAAAGCCCAATCACATCTATTATTACCAGTACATAAAAATTTAGATAAGTACCATAACTTACGTGTATGTATGTCTGAGAAAGATAGATGTGTTGGGTTATAAATATAATCTTTTGAAAGGTATGTTTAATATTTATATGTTTTGCTATTATTGGGATCCGAATGACAGTTTTACCAATTAGGGTATGGAAAATGAAGTTTGTCTTAAGACCAAGAACAGATAAGACAGGGAAACTAAAAGGAATACTGCGAATAGGGTTGGGTGAAGGCCAGCTAATACTTGAACTGTTATGCTTTTAGTTATTTTTAATTATTAAATTATGCTGTACACATTCTCTTCTCCATCCATACTCAGTATCTTACAAACGTACCTGTGTGACAAGTATGGCTAAAAATGAATCCCTTATGTCTGCTCTAACGGCCTATATATTGAGCGATTTAATTGATATATTAACTAATTTAGTTCCATTGGGACATCTTCCTAACTTATTTCTCATTTTTGGAGAAGACTGTCAACAAATTAGTCCCTATATTTTTGAATAAAATTAACGTATTTAATGCTTTTAAAATACTAGGTAATACATTTCAAAACACTTAGTTTTCCAGAAGACAGCAAAGTTAACCCCTACTTTAAATGTCAGACATGGGGTCATAAAATGCTGGGGTAGAAGGGATTTTAGAAGTATTAAAGTCAAATTTTTAATCTTTTCTTTTTAAATTTTTTACCTGCTATTTTAATGAAGAGCTATGCAATTCAACATCAGATCATAGTCTTCATGAAGGCAAGGACCAAGTCTGTTTCTTTTATAATTACCTGTCCAGCACATTATATAATGACTGATAAACAGCTATTGAGTGAATAAATGAAGGTACTTAATGAGATTCCTCACATGTTGCTGGCCCTGGGCTAGGAGCCCAAAGATGTACAGTATGATCCTTGCTCTTAGCAACCTCACTTTCTCTGGGAGAAAAATAATGCATAAGCAAGTTGCTACAATATATGTGAAATTTAAGTGTGACAATTTAGCAAGCTTGGTGATCTATGAGAGCACCAACTGTGAGCAGTTTCTTCTGCTTGGTGGGAGTTGGGGGTTGTAGACACCCAGGAAAGACAACAAAGATAGGTAACATTTTGGCTGGTCCTTGAGGGCTGAGTGAAAATTCACCAAGTAGACAATGTAGGGGGATCCAGACAGAGAGAACAGCATTTGCAAAGGCAGATATATATATGTGTGTGTATACATATTGATGTATACATATGTATGTATCTAGGTATGTATGTGTATACATATACATACATATATATACACACACACATACATACTTTACACATACACATTCAATACACTCTGCCCACATCACCCCTTTTTCCCAAATATGCCATCATATATATATATATCATATGGGCAGAGTGTATTAAATGGTCTGGAGAACGGGAGCTATGGCTGAGAAGGTAAGCCAGGGCTAGGAAGAAAATAGCCACTTAATCTCCTTATTCATTGGATTTCATTCTCTAGGCAAGCATTCTTCTGCAAGGAGTTTGGATTAGAGTTGGAAGAGGCTGGGTAATGCAGGAACATCAGTAAAGAAACCATTCATCCATCCATTAATTCACCAAACATTTAAAATGCAGTATCTAAGATATGCCAGGCACACGGAGGGGTGAATGGGATTTAAAGATGTATACTGTTATCATCTAAGTAAAAGATGCTGGGGATTAAAAAGGACGTTGGCTAAAAGAGGAGAGAAAAGATAAAAGAGCTATTCTGAGGTAACATGAGCCATCATGTGCCGTCAGTGAAAATGCAGAAGGGTTTAAGGATGAACCTAAAGTTTCTAGCCTGGAAAATTTGTTGGATGATGATTCATTAACTGAAATAGGAAACGGGGAAAAAAATGTCAGATAGGAGGGGACAGAAGTAGGGACATGGAAAAACAGGGGAACAAATGAACTTCGTTTCAGAATAGTTGCATTTGTGATCCTGATGCCATATGGATTCAGAGATCAGAAGAGAGATGTGGACTAGAGATGTAGATACATCACCATCCATGCCATCTCAAACACGGAGGGTTTAAACAATCAAAAGAGAATTAGGCTAAGGTTAGAAACTTGGGCACAACAGTATTTGAAGGGTGGGTAGAATCTAGAATTTCTAGAAGGGAAGAATCTAGAAAAATATAGGAAGAAGAACATGGATGGAACAGTTCCATGAAAGCCAAGGAAGAGGACAACTTCTAGAATGAGGATGCTGAGGATGCTGGCAAACATGCTGAGTGCATGAGGGAATTTAACTTCTTTTGAATTTTAATCTAGGAGGACTTTTGTGGTTTTGACTATAGATGAGTAGTTGCTGATCTCAAAATGATAGTCCTAAATATGTATTTTTTCCTGTAGAATACATTTGCCATCTTTGTGCCACAAGGGAATTTAACTTTGGTCTTACAGATAGTGGTCTTCCAAATATATAATGATTTTCCCTCACTTCTGCAGTGGGCCAATGAAACTTGAAACTGTATTACAAATATCGCCTTCCAAGGGAAGGGCCACACATTAACGACCTTATTTCACCATACCATAACTTACCCATCATAAAATTTAGTTAGCAAAAGGGCCAACACCTAGACTCCTGGCTCTTGCTTAAGCGTTTTATTTTTCTGTATTCTGATACTAAGTAACACAAGCAATACACACACACACACACACACACACACATACACACATCAGACTTTAGTACAATCACTTAACAGCAAAGTCAAAATGATTTCTTGCCCTGTAACTTTTTTAATATTTCATTTCATATAACTGAAGACAGACAAATGATTAGATCACTGTCTTCTCTTGGAGAAAATACCATGTGAAAGAAGACTGAATTTGTGAAAGATGGACTGATTTCCATTGCTTAAGTGCTCTAGCTTTAACTTTGTGGGAAGGTAACACTGCACCCAAGTTCAGATTAGAAGCTCTTTTGAGTCTCTCAAAGAGCCCCGAAGCAAAGAAGTAGACGGTACCTTGACTTTCTCGAGGTGATCTTGGAGAGAGTCAATGAGGAGATCGCCCACTGGCTGCCAGGATCCCTTGATCACCTCAGCTTGGCGCAGCTTGAGGTCCAGCTCATCCGTGGCCTCTTGAAGTTCCTGGAGTCTTTCGAGGGTCTCATCTATTTTTCTCTGCCAGTCAGCGGAGTGCAGGTTCAATTTTTCCCACTCAGTATTGACCTCCTCAGCCTGCTTTCGTAGAAGTCGAGTGACATTCTGGGCCCTCTCCTCAGGAGGCAGCTCTAAATTGGCAATACGACAAGGTTTTAGGCCACATTCATTTTTTTTTTTTTTAAACATTGTCAAAAAGGTCATACTGGAAGAAAGAAAGAGTACAGTTTAACAAGAGGGTAACCTACTGATTAATGGCTTTTTTATACTTTGGCATAAATTTTGATACAGCCCAGAACATCTAAAGTATGTCTTCCTGAGTTTCTACCTTATATCAATCCGATAATTTAAGATTCACTTAAGCTATTGAGGAGAAAAACGTTAGGATGCATAGCACAAGCTCTCATTTATTTTAGGCAGGCTCTTAAATGGAAAATTAACTTGTAGTCTTTGCAACAATAGAATTCCTCCTAACAGATAACTCCCTTTGTTTATTATTTTCTAAATGTTCCAATAACTGATTGCTAATCTCTTTTAATGTTTATTTATGAATGTGCAAACAGATTTATGCATGGTAGTCTATGAGTTCTTTTTTTTTTTTTTTTTCAGCATCTATGCTTAATTTGAATTGATTCTATTTAACCAAGAAAATATGAGAGCTATCCAGGCCCTGGCAGCAAGAATGGATGGGCTGCTCTGTCACCACTGATCCTTCTATCAATATGTTATTATAGTTCCACATTCAATTACCTCTGGGCTCCTGGTAGAGTTTCTCTAGTCCTTCCAAAGGCTGCTCTGTCAGAAATATTCGTACAGTCTCAAGAGTACTCATGATTACAGGTTCTTTAGTTTTCAATTCCCTCTTGAAGGCCTGTGAAAGGAGATGAAAAGAAGTGCTTAGTTGGCTTGTGGCATTCTTCTCAAAATTAATCCTGGGTGCTTAGAACTTGTTTATGAAACTCCCAGGTCAATTTCTATCTCTTTTATTTATACACTGATGGTTATAAGATGATTTTTTAAAAAGGCTACATGGGTCTATCTGTTAACGAGGAAAGCACTTTGTTTGTAAAGCTATTCTGGGGAGATGGGGGGGAGCATTCCCAACAGTTAATGCCCTCTCGTTGAGATAAGAGTGCTTTGTTTACCTAACCTGACAGCCATACTTGAAATCTACAGGTAAGGTTGCAAGGTATATATTGCAAAGCTCTAGCGTGGCTAATGAGGACTTAAACATACCCAAAATAATGGATATCCAGAATATAATGGGAAGCCTTAAGGGTCATTTACAGGACCTTAGGCTATATTAAAGTATACAATTAATCCAACTGATAATCACCAGTTAATTCTGTCAAAATGTCTGACAAGGTATAAAATAGGTAAGCTAAGTGAAAAGTCTCAATACTTTTGAAAAATAGCCATTACATCATCCATTGTGACCTCTTCGAGAATAGTAGAAATGTTTTGAGCTATTATGGATGTAGGAATTGCGGGCGCTAGTTTCTATAAATGAACAGACCTAGAATTAATGTTTAATCTGTAATCTTCCTTTATCCAGGGGATCAAGAGAAAAACAAAATGAATAGTTTCTGCCTTCAAAAAGTTTCTAGATCCAAAGAAGGGAGAAAATTAACAGTAGAAGCAGAGTGAAAACAGTAAGTTCATACATAATTGAGTGCTAAAAGGATCGCGAGGCATACCGTGAGCCTAGAATAACCTAACAGATACTCTGACACCATTGAAAAGAGTTATTGACCCAGGTTCTTTGATCTCAGAAGTGAGGGTATTAATAAAATTATTAAGTGCATGCTACATACATGCTAATATATCTGTTTAACAATAACAGTAATAATATTTGCCCTGATCTAGGGCTTAATTTCTGTAG
Source organism: Colobus angolensis palliatus (assembly GCF_000951035.1). Lineage (NCBI taxonomy): Eukaryota > Metazoa > Chordata > Mammalia > Primates > Cercopithecidae > Colobus > Colobus angolensis. The sequence continues at coordinate 2,843,338 of NW_012117755.1, read as the reverse complement.
CTTTTTTCAACTCTATCCTCTATCTTACTTTTAGCAATGTTGCCTGCTGAATTTAAGCCCTGTTCTTTCACTGGAGAAAAACAAATTAGCAGTATTCTTCCTCGAAATTCAGATACACCATTATGTTACAGAAGTGTTCCACAGCTGCATTGTATGACACATTTTTTAATAAAATCTTGGTGGTGTTCACCATTCAAAAGAATCCTGAGTCTGATACTTTGCAAAATGATTCATCATCCACAGTTATTTACAATTCAACAGAGAAAGGGAAGGCGTTTGAACCAAAATACTGGAGTTCTGTAAGTAGAATATTAGGATTCAGCCTATAGATAGGGAAGAAATTTCTGAATAATAGGATATTTCTGTACCGTAAAATCATGCTGGATACGTGAGTTATTTACTTTGCTTGCATATAAAGCTGATTCTCCTAATATTTCACTTGAAATGTGTGTGTGTGTGTGTACAGTTGCTGTATTCTTGTGTGTTTTTTCATACAATTAAGTTTCCCAGATTCAAGTAAATTATCATTATGCCTAGTTCTCTGTTTGGACCTGGCTAGAGGCAATTAATACTGATATTACTAATTATAAAAATAATAATGGCTCCCTCTATTGAACTATCATGTGTCAGTGGTTGTACTTGAAACTGGAAATACAAAGTTGAATGCAAAACAGCCCTTTCTATATAGGAACTTTTAACATGTAATGGAAGAGTCAAACACGTAAATAATTTCAATACAATGTAGACAGTGCTATAGACTTGCACAATATGGGGAAGAAAATCAGGAAAAGCTTCCAGGAGAAGCTAGTAATCATATAGAATTCAAAAGCATGAACATGATTTATTCAAGGAAGAGTATGCTAGAGGACATTCCAAGAAGAGGAAAACGCAAGTGCAGAGACATAGGACATAGAACAGTATGGTATATATTGATATCTCAAGCAGGCCAGTGTTTCTAGAGCATAAAGAACAAGGAGAGGGCATGTCCAAAGATGAAAAAGACACTATCATTTTCTGGAAATATATTAGATTTTTAAACCAGAATTTGAAGCTCTGCCTCTCTATGATCATATATGGTCCGCTAAGAGGCTTAGGTGTTGCCTTGAAGGTAATCAGGAACCTTTGAACGGTTTTAACCAAGGGAGTGGCACAGGAGTATGTGTGTTTCAAATAGATCTTCCTGATGTAAATACAGAGTATGTATTTGAGAAGAACAGAAATGGAATCAGAGAGATAATGAGGCGATTGTAAGAATTCAGTGCAAGATTATGAGGATCTGACTCAGGGCAATGGTATCAGGAAAAATGACAGGGATAGAATAAGGGAATGTCTAAAAATCTGAAGTGTGAAAATTTGGTGACTGAATAGATACTGGAGAGAAGAGAGAGAAAGAAACAAGAATGACTCCCAGTGTCTAGACTGAGTAGATGAGCAAATGCTGGGTGGAATTCAACTAAGTATGAGGAAATAAACTTCCCTGGATGTCTCAGTTCACCTACAGAATGCTCTAGCCTCCTGAGAAACTTCCCACACCATGGAGATTAGATCTGTAGCGATTTGTCTAGTTCATTTCTCTGATCGAAGAGGGTCAAATGGTTATAGCTCAGGGTAGGTTCCTAAGCTAAACTCTGTGTTGTCAGAAAGACTGGAGTGGGTATCTCTCTAGGTATTTACATTTCAAAAATATGAAACCCAGACCTTGGAGACATTTCTAGATTGTAAAACATGAGACACATAGGGCTAGCTGGTTTCTGGAGAAGCTGGAGTTAGAACTCAGGCGCATTATGTTTTCACAGAGAATCTTTCAGAAGGAGAGAGGGATAGCAGCCTCCTTCTCCTTTATAAGCAGAGGGAAAAGATTTTTCCTAGTCTCCCACTTATGGAGTACCCGGCCACTCAAGTAGGAAAATATTTCATCAGCGTTCATCATGTTGCCCTGGGGGTAAGTCTTTGGGCAAAGGAAGGGCGCAGCAACAATATTTACTGTAAGGTAATTAAATGAAATCTGCCTCTGATTCAGAACCCTTCAGGCTCATTCAGGATAAAATTATTGAAGAGCAATATTAAAAACAAAACTTGATGGTGTGTGTGGGCGGGGGATGTTCTGTGCATGGGGGACAGAGTAAAGGACTGTGATATGCTCAGCTTGGAAAGCTAACATTCCTTCCACAAGGAAATAATAAAATCTGAGGTTTGAGGAGAAAAAAAAAATATTTAGGAGTTATTTTCTCATTCAGCTAATACACATTGAGTGCCTACATATCAAATTTTAATGGGCAAAGAGAGGAACAGGATCTCTTGAGAGACCGAAAAGGAACAAATAGGTGGAGAGATTAGGGGAAATGAGGAGTGTAGAAATTTCAAGGAGAGAGTGAGAATTTTGAGAGGAAGAGGGTGACCAAGTGTGCCCAATGAAACATAGAAGTAAAGTAAGATCAGTATTGCAGAGTGTTCACTAGATGTGGTGAGAGCAATTTCAGTGGAGGGCAGAAGCCTCAGAAGTCGGTGTAGCTGAGGAGCGAGTGGAAGAAGGAGTAGGTATTTCAAGTGAAAATTAAATGTTCAGTTTTCTTTTTCCGACAAGGAAAAGAGGAAGACAGGACAGGAGGGCAGAGAAGATAACAAGATAAAGGGATAAGAAGTTCTTTTTAGCATAGGAATGATTTGAACCTAGAGTGAAAGATGGAAGCTAGCAGTAGGGTAACCAACCATCTTGGTTTGCCCAGCACTGAGTTTTTCAGGATGAGAGACTTTCGATGTTAAAACCAGGATAGTCTCAGGAAAATTGGACAGTCTCGGGAAAACCAGGAAAGTTGGTCACCCTAGCAGAGAAAGATATATGTTACGACCTTGACAGAAGGTGTAGATAATTGTTGGAACAAGGTCTGTAAAATAAGGAAATGGATCTTAAAGGTCTTATCAAACTTTAAAAGTCCAAGGCACTATTTGATGATATAATTCCATTGTTAAAACTGGACAGTAAATAATTCAAAGCTAAGGACCATCCATTGTGAGAGACCACTTGTTTGCCCATCGAGTTGTTGCCAAGGGCTTAGATCCACCACAGCTGCACAGTTCATTTCTTACATATGAGTCATTGAGGATTAAAATGGGGCTAAAGAAAAGACAAAGAAAGTTCTGTTATTACAAAGACATAAGCACCATTATTTTCACATTGTTGCCTGAAACTAAGAAAAGAAAGTGCATGGAAGAGAGGGTTAAGTGATTGTATCTTTAGAATTTCAAAAGATTCAGATTAAATACAAAAGGATAAAACTCCCACAAAAAGAGAGAAATAGTTGGTTCAAGGAGGTCAGAGGATAAAGAAAATGGTAATAATTCTTATTATGTGGGAAAAACTATAAATAATAATATGTAATTTTAAATATGGTTATATGTAAGATCCTCCTTAATTTAGTCACTTAACAAACTTCAAGCAACTACTATGTATCAGACACTGTTCTAGGCAATGAACATCTGTGGTCTTTGTAGCATGGAGCTGAAAACAAATGGCTTTATATAGTAAAAAAGCAATGTAGAATTTGCATTAAAATAATGGAAAATCAATTGTTCAGTATCTAGTAACTCACCATAAACTGCATGTTGTAATATAATTTATTGCATTTTAAAAGAAAGAAAAGTGAAGACTTCTTTTTTTTTTTTAAAAAAAAAAAGACAAACAAGAATATTTAATGTCAAGAGCCTTGATTTTGATAAGTGTCTTGTCTCCCCAAAAGGCCTGTTTGAATGCAGTTTGAGAAAATATATACTCATATATACTGATTTTGTCATATAAATTTTGGTTAATATCTTAAACCAGAGAAGTCAGTTCCTTTATGTGATGATGAGAAAAGGTATCAGATATAGAGATTCTCTCCCACGTACATACAGAATATGTATTTACAATATTTAGATGTTAGCATTCAAATGTTAAGATAATTACTTCCTGAATCCCTTGAACAGATAAAATTATCTTTGTTAAAACACATCCTCTTCCGCATACCTTTCTTTTCACCTTTTCAAGGCAGCCAGACCCAAGGGTCCAAAATAGTGATACGGGAGAATTAGAAGCAATACTAAAGACTTAGAGCATCTCTATGAAAATAAAATAATATTCTGTCATTCTATTTAGAAAATGATAGGAATACTACATGGATGTTTTTCCTTTAGCTTCTTAAGGTTCACAAAATAAACTTATATGAAGTATGCTACTACACTATTATAGCAATGATAAATCTCAAGGTAAATCCATTTATTATGGAGGTTGAAATATCTGGTAGATTGCACTTAAAACAACATAAGTACTGGCCAACTGGGTGACTGATTGTTGGCTCACTAGTTTGTTCATTCAAAAAATATTTATTTTGAACCTATTATGTACAAAGTAAGGGAAGATGTAGAGACTTAATCTTTGTCATTAAAGACTCAATAGTTTGGTTGAGTAGGTATATTTGTGGTGTATACTTTTATATTATGAATGTTTCATCCATGCAAATTGAGATACAGATAACTTAGGGTTTACCTAAGGCCATCAGTTAATTACACACTTTGAATCTAAATCTTGCAATTCTAAAGTGAAGCTGAAAGTGAGTGATAACAAAAACTAAAATCTCCCCAACTTACAATAATTTGGAACCCACATAAGTGGAAAAATCCTACTGGCCATGGAAGAAATCAGAAACTTAAAAAATTCCTGAAAGTAATAGAGAAGAACCAAGTTACCGATTTTTTTTTATCATTATTTTATTTTTTTTGAGACAGAGTCTCTCTCTGTCACCCAGTCTGGAGTGCAGTGGCATGATCTCGGCTCACTGCAACCTCTGCCTCCTGGGTTCAAGCCATTCTCTTGCCTCAGCCTCCTGAGTAGCTAGGACTACAGGCATGCACCACCAAGCCCCGCTAATTTTTTTGTATTTTCAGTAGAGACGGGGTTTCACTGTGTTGGGCAAGCTGGTCTCAAACTCCTGACCTCAGGTGATCCACTTGCCTCGGCCTCCCAAAGTGCTGGGATTACAAGTGTGAGCCACCACACCCAGCCATTGATTATTTTTTTCTGCCCCTCTTGCTTCCTGCTTATATTATAAAAACATCTAATAATGCCATAAATAGAAGTAGCTCAGAACCACGTGTGGAGGGGATGAAAGGTGAAATATTGATCTGCTTCATAAGGGGGACAAGATGAGAACTCTAGGCACAGGTAATGACACGACAGGGAGAAAAGCTATCTTGCTTTCTCCTAGGGACAGTGGATTTAGGATCATATTACTATGGATGTGAGTAAAAGCCCATGCTTTTCAAAACACAGATGTCTTTCAATCATGTACAGCTTGCCTGGTACTGAATTTTACCTATATTCATATTGAAATGGTAAATTTGTGTTTTTCAGAATAAAATCTGATGGAATGACTAGAAATACTACCCATATTTGTAAGCAGAACTTTCCAGAATCATCCTGGGAGGCAGGCTGAAGTGGTGAAAAGAGCACTGTTCTGAGTGGTAGGAGCCTTGGGCTTCAAGCCTGGGCTGGGCCAGAACCTGGCTGCAGTGATCCAGAAAAGGTGATAAACTCTTCCTGCTCTTACGTGTCCTCATTTGTAAAATGTGGGCATTTGCTAAAACCTTAACTAAGTTCTAACATCCAGTTCTCGTATACTATAATCAATTTGTTAAGATCATTAATTGACCACAGGCCTGTTCTATGGTGGCAGTTTGAGAGTCTCTGCTAAGCATCGCTATTATTGATGCTTAAAAACCATAGCCATAGCTTAGCATATAGTAAACGCTTCAATAAACATTGTTGACTCAAATACAGAACACCCAGTTAGAACACCAGAGTGTGTAATATGTAGGCCAAGTTGATTTAGATGCAAAACAGGCTTGCAGGTGAAAGCCTAGACTCACGAATCATAAGAGAAAAAATTAATGCTGTAAATTGGGAAAAATGGACAGATCTTATTCTAGGTCTACTCATGTTCCAGATCCAAAGCTGAGTGTCACTGCTGAGTTACTGCATGGAATTTCCTCAAGAAGTGGTCCTTAAGCATTGCCTTCTTCAACCTAGTGATTTCTTAAAGGAGATTTTCATGTCCAAACACTCAGAAGTTCCATGGTTTGAACTGCTGCTTGGGGCTTTTCCTGTAGTCTGCAGGATTAGGTAGGAGATGAGAGGACACTAGACAGACTCTGAAATGTAGGATGATCCAACAGTTCTGTTCATTCAACAAATGGATACTGAGCAGGCATAGAACAAGAGGTTACCACAGTCATATCTGTAACTTGATCTGTATTTAATAGTTTTGCCATCTTATATCATCATTCTTGTTCCTGTATTATTTCTACCTTATTTTTATGTCTCCTGTATTGTTTCTATGTCTGACAAGAAAGTTGCTGAATATATTCTGTCACCAAAAGGACCTTCTTTATTTTAAGAGCCACTATATTTATTGAGTCTCAAACACATAAAAAATATTTTACCAAATGCTCACTTCGGGACAAGCGATGCTCAATCAACTTAATAGTGAGGTCTTGGAAAAGGGCAAGGAATCCAGAAATGTACATGGCAGGGTGGCAAGAATATTGTCCCCAAGAATCTAAAGCAAATTCATAGGGGTTCATGGAAGAAAAAAATTTGAAGAAAGAGGCAATGGAGCAAACAACAGAAAGAGAGGTTTCCCTTAATATTCATTTGAGACAGCCAGTATTACAGAAGTTATGAACATGGATATCTGGGCTACAAAGAAAAGGCCATAATCATCTTTTCTTATTGAGATAAGAACACTTACTATGAACTTTACCCTGTTAACACTGTTTTTGTTTTGTTTTGTTTTGTTTTGTTTTGTTTTGAGACGGAGTCTTGCTCTGCTGCCCAGGCTGGAGTGCAGTGGCGCCATCTCGGCTCACTGCAAGCTCCACCTCCCGGGTTCACGCCATTCTCCTGCCTCAGCCTCCCGAGTAGCTGGGACTACAGGTGCCTGCCACCACGCCTGGCTAATTTTTTGTATTTTTAGTAGAGATGGGGTTTCACCGTGTTAGCCAGGATGGTCTCGATCTCCTGACCTCGGTTAACACATTCTTAAGTGCACAAATCGGTATTGTTAACTACAGGCACAGTGTCATACGGCAGCTCTCTAGAACTTTTTCATCTTGCATAACTCAAACTTTATATCCACTGAGCAACAACTCCCCCTTACAATGTCTGGCAACCATTTTTCTACTCTGTGCTTCTATGAGTTCGACTACATAATCATCTAAATAAGATGAAAAAAAGCCCTGCCTTATTTTCACTCCACTTCTGAATAAAAGTGAAGATAAGGGATTGAAGTATCAGATACATCCAGCCTTTGTTTCAGATAGTCAACAACATGAACAATATTAATTTATAAATGAGATTGAATAAATTTGATGTAAAATTGAAAAGTAAATGAACATATTTCAGGCCTGAAATTTTTTAAAAAATCTAATTATATTCAATGAAAAACCATTTTTGAGTGTTTAAGGGGAAAATGTGTTTAACAAACTCTGTGTTGAGATTTATTTTTCTGGAAGTCTTTGAAAACAAAAATTGTATTCTCTGAGATAAAGGGCATGGGCTAGAATAGTCCAGCCTACTTGCAGGTCTGTGATACTATGGAGGAATAGTTTAGTGCGCACACAGCATCTTGAACAGCTGTTTGACTCTCATTTCTAAGGCTGGGCTGCTTCCAACAATCACTGGGGAAGTTACTTCCTACTGACAATAATGTTGTTAAGTTCTGAGCTGACCTTGAAAGATCGCTGGTGAAAACTCAATCTGTTCCCATGGCCATTTAGGGAATTAGGTCTTAGGTCATTGAGCCTAAACTTTAAGATTTGGAAATTACTTCTGAAATGATAGTAAAAATGAATGGATTATTTGGAAACCCTGTGACAAATTAATTTGTATATGTTCTCAAGATACTGAGCCAAAATTTGAGGTTGTCAAGTATAAGTGGTAAATAATTTCTGAATCATACCCTTTGTGTCTGTCTATCAACATAATCCAAAAATGGAACCCTAGTTCATTCTAAGCACATACCCTCAAACATGATCATTCCCAAGTCTTTCTCAGATGACAACATCATTATTTTATTTGTTCAAGCCATTGACCTCAGAATTATCCTTGACTCTTTGCTTCCTCTCAAACTCCACGTTCTATCTATCTTAAGTTCTATCAATTATACCCTCCAAATATATCTTGGATCAAATAATTATTCACCATATCTATCATTTCCACTCTAGTCCAAGTAATCATTTCCTTCCGAGATGACTTCACCACCCTCCTTTTTCTGTGTCTTCAGTATGGCTCTTTTTATAGTCAATTCTCCATAGCAGCAAGAGTCAACTTCTAAACACATAAATCAGATCACATCATCCCTGCTGAGAGCATTCCAGTGATGTCTCCTTACACACAGAATAAAATCCACCTCCAAACTATGGCCTGCAAGACCATTCATTATCTGGCCTCTCCCTCTTTCTAGAACCTATCACTGTCTACTGATCTTATTTCCCTTGAGATACACAGCCCATCTTGCTATTTCTGCAATACTCTAAACCTGTTCTTACCATTGGGTTTTTGAATTTGGTGCTTCTTCTGCCTAGAATCCTCTTCATTCAAGGTCTCTGAATGGTTCACTCACTCACACAGGTTTTGTTTGTTTGTTTGTTTTGAGACAGGGTCTTACTCCGTCACCAAGGTGGAGCACGGTGGCACAATCTTGGTTCACTTCAACCTCCGCCTCCTGGGTTCAAGTGATTCTGGTACCTCAGCCTCCTGGGTAGCTGGGACTACAGGCACACATCACCACGCCTAGCTAATTTTTGGTAGAGACATGGTTTCACTATGTTGGCCAGGCTGGTTTCGAACTCTTGATGTCCAGGGATCTGCCCGTTTCAGCCTCCCAAAGTGCTGGGATTACAGGCATCAGCCACAGTACCCAGCCTCACACAAGTCTTTACCCCAAAATAACCTCCTCACATAGGCCAATACTCCTCAATCTTTCTCTATTCATGCTTTGCTTATTTTCTCTTCATAGCACTTACTACCCGACATACTTTCATGTATTAATTTATTGGTTTACTATGTATTTCTGTCACTAAAATCTAAACATCCATGGGGCAGAGACTCATTTTGTTCACTAACATATGCTTAACATAGAGTAGGCTCTTCACAAATAAATTTCTTGAAAGAATCAATAAATTCTAGGAATCTGAGTTATGGCATAATTTTTCCTAAAATAATTTTTTTGGGGGGCAAAAGGAAGAGCACAGAAAAAGATCAAGGGATCATTTGTAATTAAATGAATAATGTGTATGAAAGTGCTTTGTAAAGGCAAAATACTATACAAATACTATTTTAAAGAGTATTTGTCAGGACATCAAAATATTTTGACAAAGTGAGACAGAAGACTTTGGTAGAGAAGTCAGTTTGTAAATTATTCACATCTCATCTTGTTACAGTCATTAAAGAAAAGCAGCAATTCCTAGATGACTCAGTTCTTCAGTTTTGATGATAAAGCTAGTTTTCAGAAGACTTAGACTTAGTTTTCAGAAGACTCAAATGCCTGGAAATGCAGTTCTAAAAATAATTTTTAAGTCATTTCTATTCAGCATCCCTAAATATGACTGCATAGGATATCAAACTTATACAAAAATGATGAAGAATAGATCAAAAAGATGCCTATTTCCTCCAACGTGGCTAAAAAGACATCTTAGAGTAGATATAACTAACTGTCAAGTGGTTTAGAAACTGTAAGAGGCCAGGTCATTGAATGTTAGAATGAATCACTCTGGCCAGACGCAGTGGCTCACACCTGTAATCCCAGCACTTTGGGAGGTCGAGGCGGGTGGATCATGAGGTCAGGAGATCGAGACCATCCTGGCTAACATGATGAAACCCCGTCTCTACTAAAAATACAAAAAATTTAGCCGGGCGTGGTGGCAGGCACCTGTAGTCCCAGCTACTCGGGAGGCTGAGGCAGGAGAATTACTTGAATCCAGGAGGCAGAGGTTGCAGTGAGCTGAGATTGCGTCACTGCACTCCAGCCTGGGCAACAGAGCGAGACTCCATCTCAAAAAAGAAAAATAAAAAAAATAAAAAAAGAATGAATCACTCTATCCCAGCTTTTAGTTGTTTTTCAGAGGTGATAGGGAACAACGCATTTTTCCTAACACAGAGTTGACTTAAATCTTAACATTCACAAATGGCACCCTAAGATATTTTATCTTTCTGTAAAAAGAAAACTCATCACGCTAACATACATACTAAAATGTATCCCATGTAAGCAGGCCAGCACTGATAACAGAATTAGCCTAAATAAATGTATAATCTACAACATGATTTCAGGATAATTTTATTGAATCTCTAAGCCTCTTTCTCACTTTGTGGTGACTTCTGAGGAAATCGAACATGCATAATATATGACCTGACAAATGAACAAGTAAACTACTTTATTCAAGCCTTTTCATTTGTCAACAGCATCCAAGCAATAATGGCTTTCTGTCCACTCTTTTAATAATGTATGTATTGATTACTTCCATCTAAATCTTAACCAGAAAATCTCGGGAAGCTTTGAAGGTGTCCTCAATGGTCTCTAGGGAAGGGATTATAGAGATTTTTTTAATTGAAAGATGAAAACCTAGTGACAAACACTTTCATTAGTAAAAATGCAAACAAAAAATCATTACCTACCCTGTTGTTATAATCAAGGTCTAATCTCCATTTGAATTTGGGGTAGGAGGAAGGGAGTTGAATAAGCTGATGTTTTATTGCAGTTCTCCTTAGAAATTCCCCACTATGATTTGCTCCTTTAAAACTCTCTCTAGGTTAATCACAGAAGTAGACAAGTAATAAATATCACTTTAGTGACTGCTCAAGTAAAACAAAGGAAGTCAGTTTTTAAAATATGTCTGGACCAGAATAATACACACTAATTGAAAACGAGTCAGTCTAGTGAGGCAAGTAATGAGGAACTGTAAAAGCCAGGACAATGTATTCAAAAGATATAAAAGTTGGTCAGTTTATATTTGCTAAGGCACATTTGAGCTTTAATTATTTATAATACTTCACCGCATCTGGAGCATTATTTTATTAATTAGTCTCGAGAGCTATTCAGTTGCAGTTGTTACGCTGCCCAGCTGGTTTGGGGGGCACAGATCTACTCCCATGGGTGTGAAAATTGCTTTGAGGAGTGAGACTATAGTCTCCAAATATGTCTGTGGAGTATCTTGGCATTTTACTTGCAGAAGAACCATATATCTCTCCATGACAGCAATTGATATTGACTGTATATTTTCTCTACAAGAAAAAAGTGCAAGACAGGTAATATTTTGCTACAAAATATTATCACCAATCTGAAATGGTATACAAAGAAAAATACAAATTACTTGTTTTGTAAAAATCCTGATTTATGGAAAATGAAAGTGAAAATGAACAATATTTGATTCTAGTTTCAACTATTGACATTTTAGTGGGATTTGTATCCCCATAAAAAGCATCAGCAAAGGTTATTAATAATTTAGGATAGTAAGCAGACGATGTTTTAAAAAAGTGGCCCTCTAAATACCTGGGGAATAAGTTTACAATTACAGTGACCCATCTTGATACCAAGGATTCTATATAAACAACAATTAAATCAAGAAACCCATAAAGAGCAATATAATTTACAATTCTGGACACATGGCAAAGTAAAATAAAAGTCCACAAATAAAAGATCTGTCAACTATTAGATCTTGATGGAATTTTGTACTGATTATGTTTTCTTTCTCTTTTTCTATCTGAGCTCAGGAGATCTGATAGAGAGATCCAGTTTCAAGGATTTTCCATTGTTCTTTTGTCCACAGGCATCAAGAGCATCACTAACTAGATAGTCCATATATGAAAGGGCTACCACATACATGAGACAAAACTTTGAGTCAAATAGGCCACTAAATTGTTCTCTCATCAGCACTCAGGAGTGGTGATGTTGTTTGAAGAAGGAGAGTGTTTTGTGTCAATAATTTTTCTTAAAGATACCAAGAGAAGCTTGAAAAAGCATTGGGCCAAACTACAAGTAGAAACTGTGCCTTGTATGTGTACTGCAGCACTATTTACAATAGCAAAGACTTGGAACCAACCCAAATGCCCATCAATGATATATAGATAAAGAAAATGTGGCACATATACACCATGGAATACGATGAAGCCATAAAAAAGGATGAGATCATGTCCTTTGCAGGGACATGGATAAAACCGAAAGCCATCATTCTCAGCAAACTAACACAAGAACAAAAAACCAAACACCGCATGTTCTCACTCGTAAGTGGGAGATAAACAGTGGAAACCCATGGACACAGGGAGGGGAACATCACACACTGGGGCCTATCAGAGGGTAGAGGGCTAGGGGAGGGAGAGCATTAGGAGAAATACCTAATATAAATGATGGGTTGATGGGTGCAGCAAACCACCATGGCACATGTATATCTATGTAACAAACCTGCACTTTCTGCACAGGTATCCCAGAACTTAAAGCATAATAATAAAAAAAAAAACCAGAGTGCATCAAAGTAGCTCTACACACTTTACAAAAAGATGCTTAATTAGAAATAAACAGAAAAATCCTGTAAATAAGAAGGGAATACCACTCCATTCTTTCTTTCCCTGCTCTTGGTCTCAGTAGCCTTCCTTTACCTAATCAGTGTCTGCTATATACTAGGCACTTTGGAATGTGCTGGGTAGAAAAATGACAGCTTTCCCCCTCCCAAAAATCTTCTCGAAGAGCATGGTTTAGCAAGAGTGGGTGACATTTACCAAATAGTAACACATGTATGTGATGACAAAGAACGCTATGTTATAGAAAAGTCGACAATTTTAGGAGAGTGTGTAAAGGGAGATCTGGTCAAATGCAGGCAACAGGGAAAAGTTTGCACAATGTCCAAGCCAAGATGTAAAGGATTATTAGATGATAACCAGGATATTATGAGTGGGTGGGTGTAGGTAAAAGGGTTTGAGACAGAGAACCAGCATGTTTAAAGCCCCATATAAGAGGGACATGCAGAACTGGAAAAAGCAAAAAGAGGCAGTATGACTGGTGTCCAAACAGCAAGGGAAGAGCATCTAGAAAAGAGGAGGTTGAGGCCAGACAAGCCAGATAGTGCCTTATCACCCTTGTTGAGGATTTTGGTCTTTTTCAAAGAGCACTGAGAAAACTACTACAGTGTTAAGATAAGGACTGATACAATTGGATTTATGTTTTTTACACAGATTGTTCTGACTGAAATGTAGAGATTGCATTGTAGGGTGGCAAGAGTAGATTCAGAAAGGTTAGGAGAAATGGTCTCTTATAATTATGATGATGACAATAGTAGACAGTAAAAAACAATTTTGAAGGTAAATTGGCCAGGCGCGGTGGCTTATGCCTGTAATCCCAGCACTTTGGGAGGCCAAGGCAGGCAGATCACGAGGTCAAGAGATCGAGACCATCTGGCCCACATGGTGAAACCCTGTCTCTACTAAAAATACGAAAATTATCTGGGTATGGTGGTGTGTGCCTGTAGTACCAGCTACTCAGGAGGCTGAGGCAGGAGAATCGCTTGAACCCGGGAGGCAGAGGTTGCAGAGAGCCGAGATCGTGCCACTGCACTCCAGCCTGGTGACAGAGCAAGACTCCGTCCCCCCTGCACCCCCCCAAAAAAAAATTGACCCAGCAATGTCTTGGTAGTGGAAGGCTGAAGGCTGGTCATCTGGAAAAGGTACTTTATCAGTCCACTACACTGTTGTCTGGTATGAGAAAATATTTAGATATTTTTTTTAGAGTCTTGGAATATTTAGCTAGAGTTTTGGAGTTTTGTAGATTGCAGTGACAAAAAGATAAAGAAGCAAAGTGTTCTGGAGTTTTGAAAACAAGTTATTAAAATTTAGATGATTGAATCTAAGTTGTACTTGGAAGGAGGTAAATATGGAAGGTCAGAGGAACTAATGTATAAAACACAGAGTAATCAATGGGCTGGAAGTCTTGTGAAATTCAAGAAAGGTAACAGGGAGCTATCTGAGCAAGCACACTAACTAAGTGGGGATGGATTAACTTCATTCTGGTGAGTATCACTCATAACTCCAGCATCACCATCTCCTCAAGTCATGTTATTTGTCATGAGATTCCTGAGTAAGAACTGAGTAAGTACAAACATTTTACCACTCTTAACAAGTAACCAAAACTAATAACTAGGAATAGTGAAGCAGTATTTATAACAAAATACCGGCTGGAAGAAACCACAGCAATTATTTGGACCAATTTCCTCATATTACAGTTGAAGAACAAAATAGCAATCAGAATCCATCTTATGAAGAAATATGACTAGAATCTCAGTCTCCTGACTCCCAGTGCACCTGTCCAATGATTCATTTTCTTTGGTTTCTGGAACTAGCATAAAATTTATCTTTTGTAGAAATTGTCTCATTTCACCATATTGCATAAGGCATTTTTTTTTTTAAAGGCCCATCCTCCTCAGTGAGTGCTTTTCTGTATGTACACCAGAGTGTTTTGGCTGTTCATTCAAAGTCAGAACATTTAAAACACATAGCACCATTAAATTTCACCCTACCACAAAAACTAATTTAATATTCAGAAATATATGAAGGCAAATGGCTAAAGGAGAAACTGGTAGTTTCCCTGGCGTTTTTTGCAAAGATCCCTGGGTCTTCTTTCATGTTCTCTTCCATTTTTATAATTTCCTATATCATCTTCTCCAGAATAATATAAACCCTTGACCTTTCCTCAAGATGCCACCTTTGCCTTTATCTCCACAGAGATCTTTCCTTTACACGCTCAACATACAAAAGTGGCACCATTTTTTCAAGTTTTTATTATTTGGTAGTAATTTGTTTGGTTTGCTATTCATTTCTGTTCTTGTACCTTTTATTCCCATTTCCAAAACACTTATCAGTATCCATTCTACACCAGACACTTTGCTAGGCTCTAGGGTCTTGGAGGTGAACAAGACAAAATCTCTGCCTTTTTCACTCAGAGCTTAGTAGAGAAGATAGAAATGTAAGTAAAAATAAAACCAAACCAAACAAAAAGAAATTATTGGTCATCGTTGGAGGATGCTAGTGAACAACTTGTTATTATAAAAATTGGTAAAATTGAAACATGCATTTTGCTTGTTCAATATGAAAGGTATACTGAGTACCAAAATAGGAGACAAGTGCAAAACATTTTTTTTCATAGACCTACCCCAGTGAATAAATGAAGAAGGGATGGTAGAGATGGGCAATTGTCACACTGTAACCCCTAGCCACTGATCATGAACAGCTATTAAACATCACACAAAAAGAGAAAACAAGGCATTATATACCAACTCCTGATGATGGAAGAACACACGAACGCCTGTGAAGCAGTCTTGCCAAAACACAAACAAACAAAAAACAAAAAAAGAAAAACCCCAAATACGATCAAACTATAGAACTGCACTGTTTAATTGGTAGCTTCTGGCAACATCTGGCTACTGAGTACTTGGAATGTAATAAGCCTGAATTGAGACGTGCTGTAAATGTACATTTTTTATATTGATTGCATGTTGAAATGACAATAAGAATTGTACTACAGTTGCATGACATATAACGAGAAGAAACAGGGTGAAAGGCACAGGGAAACTATCCTATTTTAGAAACTTACAGTGAATCTGTAATTACTCCCAAATAAAAAGTAATAAAAAGACCAATTAACCAAAGTAAGGTGTGGGTCTGATTTCAATTTTTATTTAAATCCAAACCAGAAAAAGTTTAAAAAATTCATAATATGTATGAGAGAAATGGAAATTTGAATATGGACTGGATATTTGATATGATGAAATTATTGATATTTCAAAAGCATTATAGTAGCAAGGTGATTATCTTAAAAGAGTGAATCCTATCTTTTAACCTTTTGAAATATTAACAAATAAAATAACACATGCCTGATATTTGTTTTAAAATAATCTGGGAAGAGCTATAGAATAAATAAGATCTGACATGATTTGATAATTGTTGATGTCTTGATGGGTACATGAGTTTTATTATAGCATTCTGTCTACTTTTGCATATGTTCAATATTTTTCATAATGAAAAGTTTTTTTATATAGCCAAGAGAGATGGACGATTTCTTAAACGGTATTATTAACACAGATGTGTTTGACATTTAAAATATAATGGCTTGAATTATTTGTAATTGACCCTTGGGTGAGAAGAGTAAAAAAGATTTCTATTCAACTTAATTTCAAACAAAATTAATTTTAAATTAGTCACTGGATTACTATGTGCTTAACATGTGCAAGGCACTAGGCTTAAAAATGTCCTACCCTATGTACATCGTTCTGCTTCTGAACCGCTGGAAAGTCGCCTCCAATAGGTGCCTGCCGGCTTAATTCATCATCTTTCAGCTGTAGCCACACCAGAAGTTCCTGTAGAGAAAGGTGCAGACGCTTCCACTGGTCAGAACTGGCTTCCAAATGAGACCTGAAAAAGAACAGCAGCATACTATGTCAGAATATCTAGAAGTATAATCGATGATTCTAATAATTCCATTAAAAAAGTACAGTAAACCTATTGTGAACTACAAAGCAGTCTTGAATAAAAATCTGGCTACTTACTTTTGAGAGCCATAAAACAGGGGATAGTTTGATGGCAATTTTGGGAAAAGGCAGTGTTTAGCCATATGTTTATTTCCACATGCAGAATGCTGAGACTTTTGGCATGAAATATGCACTGGAATCGATTGCTTTTCCATACTGTTATAGTCAGTGATTCTTAATATTTCTGGTAGAAAAAACTGGATGCAGTGACTAATAAAAAACACTTCATTTTCATGTGACTCATGCTAGTACTGGAATTCTTTCTGCCTTGAGAAATGGAAAGGTCTCTCCCCACATTTTGACTTTTCCATTTCTACACCCTAGGCAGCCTTTTCCATTGAGTTCTTCCATCTGGCGTCTGTTCCTTTCTGCTCCTCTTCCCAAATGCTTCTCCTTTTCCCCTACCCTTCTTTATTTGTGTGCACCTGGGATTTGTCTTCACCAAGTTTCAACATTTTCTGCTTTGTTTCCTTTGTGTAAAAAGTACTAAGACAACAACTCACATGGAAGAGTAAAATCAGACATTTATCTGAAAGCTTCCCCCGAACATGAATAATTTAGGCAGGAGACTGAGTGCTTTACCGTCAACTGTATTTAGAACATGTTAATCCTTTGAAGCCATTTAAGAATACACAAATGAATGATCTATGCTATAAAATGCACATTTTACTTGAAGATGAGAAGCTAAATTAATAAAATAAATCATCATCCAGAAAACAAAGAGGAAACACAGCATCTTAGCAAAGCTTTATCTTCAGGTAAATTAGAAATTATGCTGAATCACTCAGCTGTTATCAGCAATTACTAATTAATTCATAATAATGCTACCTATAACATAAATATAATAAAGTCTTTAATGCTGCAAAGATTGAAATATAAAGCAAAGCAACCAGGTAGAGCAACATTTCCCTTAGCCATTTGGTAACTTAGCTTGACATTTCAAATACAATTCTCCTTTTGGCCTTAGTCAAACAGAATCACCAAAGAATACTTATCTACTGAAATTAAATTGTTCCAAACTTTCTGAAGGATAATTTGACAATACATAAAAGTCTTTAAAATGTGCAAATACAATGACCCACAGGCTTAAATTCAAGGAATTTATACTAACAAAGAAATTGGAAGAAGATACCAAGATATAGGTGGAAAAATGTTATATATAGCATCATTTAAGATTGATAAAACAGAAACAACTTAAATATTCAATATGAGGGAATTGCTTGAGAAATGCAAAACCCCTACCTACTGATTGTTTTCAAATGCAGTGAAACTTGTATATGCTTTAAATTTAGAAATTAATGAAATTTATATATGAATTTAATTAAGTAGCTCTTAATGTAAAAGGGAATTATTATATATATAATGGTGCATTCATACAGTAAAATCCTATGCAAGGTTCAATATGATGACATAGTCAAATATTTATGGATATGGAAAAGTCATCATGTCAGTTACTAAGTGAGAAAACAGGTTACAAAACAAATACATTTTTTGAATTTTTCTAAAATATTTGTGTACGTGTATGTATTTGTATGTATATGCTTGTCAATGAAAAAATTTTGTAATGACAACCAGGTTATCCCTCAGAGGTAGATTTACAGGTGATTTATTTCTTAATCTTTATACTTCTCCAAATTGTCAAGATTTTCCTTCTATAATTGCAATATAAACAATATGTTCAGAAAAAATGAAGGCATTTTCATCAAATAAGATAAATTGTTCAAGACTCTAAGGTATTATTTCCTAAGAAGTGAATCGTGAAATACCATAAATGGCATGAATGGAATATAATAGTGCATGCAGATTGCATGCAATTAGAGGCCAGTTCTTTTATGTTTCTGTACCATCCTTTCAGTTATCACTTTTCCATGATAAGCCTAAGCGACAATTCCCTATGCAAGATTTTAGCTGTTTAAATGTATAATGGTTAAATGAATTCCTTGGGGTGTCTGGAATTCAGTGTGGTCCCTTTGAGAGTGAAAGAGGCTGTCAAGCAGGACATTTTGAAAGGTAGGTGGAGAGAGGTAGGGCTCAGAGATGGAAAAGCAGCAAATGGTAGAAAAGGCACTGATTAAACAAATATTTATTGACTGCCTCTAAGTCTCTAGGATGCATTGGGGAGGAGGGAGAGAGGAAGGGAAGAGAGAATATAACGATGCTTAATGTTTGGTCTCTGTATGCCTGATAGAGGAAACAAAATATCGTTGTGGCAAAGAGGTCTAGAGGAGGATATAGTGAAGGGCAGGTTGCCTATGTTGAGACTTCAAGCTGCGGCTTTGTTTATGTAAGGAAGTGCTAAAATTCCAGTTCTAGGTTAAATGGTGCTGACTAATTATTAGTGGGTCAATGAACCCCTTTGTGTCCCCTAAGCGAGAGCAAAATAACTGAGACCTAAGGAATTCAGTTCTCTCTCTCTTTTTTTTCTTTTCTTTGAGACAGTCTTGATTTGTCACCCAGGCTGGAGTGCAATGGCACGATCTTGGTTCACTGCAATTGATCCCCGGTTCAAGCAATTCTCTCCTGCATCTGCCTCCCAAGTGGCTGGGATTACAGGCGCCCATCACCACACCCAACTATTTTTTGGTATTTTTAGTAGAGATGGGTTTCGCCATGTTGGCCAGGCTGGTCTCGAACTCTTGACCTCAGGTGATCCACCTGCCTCAACCTCCCAAAATGTTGGGATTAGAGGTGTAAGCCACCGCACCCAGCCAGGAATTCAGTTCTAAAGGATCTAAGAGAAAACTTAATAGCATGAAATAGGGGTGGTTAGAAGCCAGGGACAGAGGACAGTCAAGAGAGCTAATACAGCAGCAGAAGACGGACCTGGAACCTTAAAAGGTGAAAAGCTCTCACATATCTGGGTAAGGGGCCATTCTTTAATTTTTTTTTTTAAGGTGTGGAGTTAGATAAAATTTCAGAATGTTTGATCATCTTAACTACATATCAGATTGCTTCATTTTTTCCCTCTCCTAAAGCTCAAGAGTGAAAGGAAAAATGTGCTGGGAGGACAAAAACTGAAGCAACAAACTTATAAAGCACAGAGAACACTGAGTAAGCACGGAAGAGGTGAAAGGCAGCCAGAGAATGAATTAAAACAGCATATACAAACGTGTTCAATCTAAAGCTCTGGGTCTCAATCTCTAGCGTGCATAGGAAACATTTGAGTAGCTTGTTTAAAATCGAGATTGCTGGGTGCCACCTCCAGACTTTCTATAATTCTATCAAGAATCTCTGCTTTTAACAAGAACCTTCACAATTCCACAGGTAAGCTCCAGAACCATTCTTTGATAAAGAATTTATTAAAGCATTTCTGATATGCCTCAAACGTTACTTCTTGGTCTCCACAGGGCAAAGGTGGCATCTGTCAGTGACTTGATTTTGAAGATCTAAACGTAAGGAACATTATGAGCTCAAAACATTTTCTTTGACCATGTTAAGCCCGTGAAATGTTATCAAGTCACATTTCCCAATAGATTTATTAAAACAAATGCCTCATGCCCTGTTTTTATTTTCATGAGTGTATATACCAGATATTTCGAAATGATTAACCTATGTTTGCATGTGGAATATCTCCTCCTGAAAATGTTTCTTTGTATTTGTAATGACCTTTTTTTCTGGTTATATCATACATAGGCTGTTGGGGCTGGAAGGAACCTGAGAGATTATAGTTCAACCTTCTTGTTTTGCATATGTAGAAATCAAGATTGCAAAGGTATAAAACAGCTGCTGAAAAACATAACTTGAGCTGTCCTATTTAGATATGGGAAATGGAAATTACAAACCTTTGTGAGATGAGAAAATCCTTAAACCTTAGTGGTTTTAACCAAATGTTTCAGATCTCTGAGCAAAAAGGCTTGTTGCTGTTAAATTAAATTAAATCGGGCCTAAAGCTGCCTCTGTACATAGCAAACTGCAACCCAGCTTGGTATGTAAGCAATACGCAACTTAAGAGTACATTCTTGTAACAAATAGCTGAGTCTCAGCCAATCCCAGCAGTCAAGATTCAGCTAATCACAGGCTGTAAACTGATCAGCTCATATCCATATAAGGCAAATGCCTATTTACACTATTCCCAAGTAAGGCAAATTCTAAGCTGTAACCAGTCAAGCTGTTTCTGTATGTCACTTCCTTTTTCTGTCTATAAATACTGCCTGCCCACCTTGCTGGGTGGAGCTTTCTGAACTTCTAATTCTGAGTACTGTCTGATTCATGAATTGTTTTTTGCTCAAATAAACTCTGCAAAACTGAATTTGTCTAAAGTTTGTCTTTTAACATTGCTAATTGTCAAATATATTCTGTTTATTCCTACCCACTCAACAGAAAATAAAAGAGGTGGTTCAAAGGGGCATACTTAGCTTGTATCTATTTCTATTAATCTTTATTAGTGAAGACAAGAGCTTAGGGGTTACTACCATTTAACAAGGCAAGTGCTAATCTCCAAAAAGCTGATAGTTTCCACAATTTGTAAGGTTTAGGTAAAACACAGAGCCTTTAGATGTGTTGGAGTATATTGCTTGGTCTTTAAGGAACTCCTCAGTGTCAGGACGCTAAGAATTATAGGGGCTGATAAAGTGATTGTTATTTCTCTAGACACAGATATTTCAACTGTGATTTGGTCAATGCCTAGTTTGAAATCCTTAATAAAACTTTACTCTGAAAGGCATGCATTCTTAAAGTGAAATGTGTTATATTGAATTCATTTTTCACTTTGACTTCCTTTATAAAACGAATGATATATCCCTATAAATCTTTAGTACCCTCATGTAATAAAATAGCACTTAAGCATGCATAAAGAAAAGGTAGGAATGCAGAAATAATAAAGAACCACAATACTGCCATAAAAACAGACACAGGACCCATGGAAAAGACTAGATAACCCCAAAACGAATCCACACACCTACAGTTAACTCATTTTTGACAAAGGTGCCAAGAACATACAGTGGGGGAAAGACAGTCTGTACCACAAATGGTGCGGAAAAAGCTGAATATCCATATGCAGGATGAATCTAGACCCCTATCTCTCACCATATACAAAAATCAAATCAAAGTGGATTAAAGACTTAAATGTAAGACCTCAAACCATGAAACTACTACAAGGGAACACTGAGAAAAATCTCCAGGGTGTCATCAACAGATAAATAATTTGAACTTGTACTTCAGAAACAAAAAAAATCAAAGAACCACAGAATTAAAATGGGAGCTATCTCTTTAAATAAAGAGAGAGAATTAATCCCAAAGAGAAGTCAACATTTTTTTTTTTCTAGACAGGTTTTTAACTCCAACATTCAAACATAATTAGCATTCTAAAAGTGAGAGAAAGAAGGTAAGAGATATTCAATGTCCAAGTTGCATTTTTCTCTCAAAGGTAGACCCCACCTCTTTTTGCCCTTTCTTTGTTCTCCATTATAAAAAGACACTAACTATTCTAATCTCTAATAGCAAGTACTCCCCAATAGATTCATTGCTTCAACAGACTATATAATGTCAGTGTTCTTGCCTCTTAATGTTCAGAATTGTATAAATGTCAATATTTTATATAACATTTACAAATTTTTCTGCCAAATATAAAAATCTCACAGAATGTAAATTCTGCTGAAATTATGTTGACAACATATTATGTGATTTTCATAGTTAATAGTATATACAATGATCTGGAAAAATAATCTAGTAGTAGACTAAATTGAAATCTTCATATATATTTCTTACATAAAAAAATTGACTTCTCAAGTTATTAATATTTTAAAATTAAAAATGCAAGGATTGTAGATATGGAATTTTAGAATGAAAAACACTTTCTTTGACTAATTACCATCTTAATATTGGGTAATGTCATTAGTAACTGTGTGTATATGTGTGTGTGTACATTTAAGTAAATAATTTTCTATTTGTTTTTCACCCACTTAAAGCAGTTAATGTTTTTGTTTCGTTTGATGGAACTTAAATTATCGCTGACTATGTACTTTTCTTCCTTATACCTCTTGGCCAACATGTGATGTGATAATGCAAGTGGAATGATAGCATATAATTTTCTTGAATTAACTTATGAGATAGGATTATACAGTTTCGATTAAATTTCTTTTCTCTCAAAGACATCTTATTTACTTTATACAATGCCTTTTAGATTAATCAGTTCTATTTTAATTAAGAAAACCAAGGTAGAAAAATTAAACAATTTTTCCAGGTTCATAAAGTGCGATTGCAGAATTAAAAGAATAAAATTGTAGAACTGCAGGAGAACTGGAAGAGACTGTTCATGTTTCTGGTCAAACTCTTCATTTCAGTGAGGGAGAAAATTGAAGTCTGAAGCAGTTAAGTGACTTGATCAAGATTATATACTAGACAGTTAGTGAGAGAACAGAACAGAAGGGAAACTGGGTTGCCCAGCTGCTGGCTCATGTCTTTCTACTCTACCATACTCACAAATTTCAAGTTTGAAATTTTTGTATTCATATAAGTTAGCTGGAGGCAGTAAGCATAGCCCTTATAAAGCAACTCTTGAACACTTGGAGAAACATGTTATCAAGTGTAAATTAGAATAGTATTGGGAAGACCTAGTGAGGAAACAGCCAGAAAAGAAAAGATTCGTTATGGAATATGAATCAAAATTTGGAGAATAAGAGGCGAGAGAATGTTGCAAGTGTGAGAACCAGCAAGGGTACATACTCATATGGGAGAGTGAGGAAATTGTTAGAGAGTAGGAATGCGGTTAGAAAATAGAATCTATTGATTCTCTTGGCTCAGAGAATCTATGTTGGGGTGTAATAGAATGATGCTTGGTGAGAAAGGAACTGGAAGCAGAAAAAGAACAGAGAAGGGAAGGGCTTAGCAAGGACTTAATAGGCACAGTTGGCAGAGAGTGAAGGGCCTAGTAGATTCTAATGATTAAATATAACTTCATTAGAGCAGTGATTTTTTTGGGTATGTTTTATTCATGGTTGTGTCCTCCGTGCCCAGAAGAGTGCCTAGTACATAGCAGGAATTCATTAAATATTTGTTGAATGAACAAATAAATAAATGAATGAGGGAGATATGGAGATTTACAAGATGGAAGCTTTGAACAAAAGAGTAATATGATACAAACAGCGTCCAAGGTATTCTTGTAAATGTATCAGTATGGCATAACATGATGACTTAAATAAGACTCTTAATCACAGGAAAAGAAAAGATGTATGGCAGAAGAAAAATAAATGGAAGGAAAATGATACAATATGGACTTGTATTTGGAAGCACAAGAATATCTCTTATGAGCCAATGGAATGCAAAGGGAAACTTCAAGATCATTTGGATTCAAATTCAATTTTGCTTCTTTAAAAATGGACACCTGGGAAATAAAGCACTAATGGTTTTATTTTTTCGAAATATAAGAGCAGTTTTAGAATCCCTCATGAAACAATGAACCAACTGTAATTTTTTATAATATGTTATAACTTGGGCAAACACAGGACTATTTTTCCAGGATATCATGGAAACTATTTTTTAATTGTGGCAACTTTTCATTTTAAAATAACCCCCATGGAAGAAGTGACAAGATTCATAAAGCAGGCTTATCAGTGCCACTAATGGTTCTATATCTAACTTTTCCAGTGTTATTCTATCCTATTTCATAATCATCCCTAATTACTGCTTTACTGTACTTCTCTCAGTTGAACTCTGCCTTTTGCTATAGATTGACCAATACCCTAATTTCAATGAAGTGTCAGGAAATAAGCTAAATTGCTTTGATGTGGAGAATTACTTCTTTGCTTTTTATGAGTGCTTATAACATATCCTGTATTATTAGAGAGGCCTATATAAAAGCCCAAACCATTGATTTGAATATTTAAATTCTAGAATTCACAGCACCTTAGATAAGCTAAGGTAACTGTTTTCTACCTGATTAATGACAGCAAGAATTAAACTGCGGTAGCTGACATATGGGAAACTGCGGAGAATGAAGGGTTCATATTTTGGCTGACATGCTGTTTGCCACTTTTAATTCTCCTTTTATTTTATCAAGTTCACATGAGGGAGAGAAAAGGCACTCAGTGATACTCGGAACAATTATAGCACCTTTCTTTTTCTTTTGTGCAGAGAAGAATAACTTAACTTTACCTGCCAATATTTTCTTCCATCGCACATTTTCATTCTTTTTTAATGACGAATGTTATGAAAGTGGCCTATGTCATCACACATACTGACCTCTCTTAAGAGTTTAAGCTGTAGAAAGCCAACAGAGACTCCCTATCTCTGAAAATGCTATTGCCATTGTTGCTCTCAGTGTACCACCAACAAGTTGATACAACATTCATATACAAAATAGGGAGATAAGGAACAAAGTCCGGGAAGCCAAGGTGCAAACTTGGGGGAAAGAAGAAAAAAACACCTTATACATAAAAATAAACTCTGTTCTACTCCTAGCAATCTACTTCTCATAAAAACAAATCCTTTTCTATTCCTAGAAAAAATCTACTCTCTATTCCATCCTTTCAATTTGTATGCATTTCTTTGTAGAAGTTTCCTTCTTTCTTTATATGCTATGGTATTGCATGGTGGTTAAAAGTTCAGACTCTGAAGTCAGAATCTCTGGTTTCTTTTTTTTTTCTTTTTTTCTTTTTTTCTTTTTTTGAGACAGAGTCTCACTCTGTCTCCCAGGCTGGAGTGAAGTGGTGCGATCCTGGCTCACCGCAACCTCCGCCTCCCAGGTTCAAGTGATTCTCCTGCCTCTCAGCCTCCCAAGTAGCTGGGACTACAGGTGTGTGCCACCATGCCCAGTTAATTTTTGTATTTTTAGTAGAGACGGGGTTTCACCATGTTGGCCAGGATGGTGTTGATCTCTTGACCTCATGATGCACCTACCTCAGCCTCCCAAAATGCTGGGATTACAAGCGTGAGCCACCGCGCCTGGCCAGAGTGACTCATTCGAACATTCAATGACCTGGCCTCTTAGAGTTTCTAAACCACTTGACGGTTAGTTATATCTACCTGGCCCAGACTCCCTGTTTTCATCTTGTATCTTCCACTTGCTAAGCGACCCTAAGGAAGTTATTTAGCCTCTCTGTGCCTCACTTTCTTCAAATGTAAAAGAACTTAACGATAAAATCTACCTCTTAGGGTTGCTGAGAGCATTAAACCAGTCAATGAATGGAAAGTGCTTATGGCGTTGCGTGGTATGTAGGTACATCATGTAAACGTTAGTTGCCATCATTATTTCATGCTTGATGCAGACACTTACAATAGTGCTTCTGAATTAATAAAAAATTCAGATTTTCCTCCTTATAGAAGTATATATGTTAAAATTTTGGACAAGTTAGAAGAACTATAAAGAAGAAAAAAAAACTCCCTTCTGTAATCTTTCTATCTAGAGGTAGTAACTACTCCCACCCTTTAGTGCATACTCCCATAATTATTATTAAGTCCATTTGGTCATCTTCTACCTCCCTTCACGATCACTTTTTCTCTAGACATAGAAGAAAGCACAAAATAGTTTTAATAAAGAGAAATGAATTAAGAAAGGCAACTGCTTAGAAAGCAGGAAGCCTGGCTTTCATTCCCCGCCCTTGCTAGATCATTTAAGTTACAATGGGCATTTTACTATCTCTATCCTTTTGTTCCTCCACGGAACTGTTGCAAAACTGGTATAACAAGAACTTCCCTCTGCCCCTTTTACAAAGATGCTACGATGCATCCATTAACTAACTTCTCAAAAGAAAGCTGGCACATAGAAGGGGGCAAAATATGAAGTATGTGAGTATAGTACAACTAAAAGCTTAGTTTACAGAGGATGTGTTTTAACAAAATCTGAGAGGAAGCAAAAGACAGGAAGTTGCTATAGTCTCTCTTTAACTGTAGGAGCTATCTCCTCTAAACTGTTAATTATAATGTGTTACAGTTTTTAAAGACTGTGCTCTGGTATGCATTTAGACTAGTGCCAAAAATAATTCCATAATATCCGTAAATTTGTTATCGCTTTTTGTATAACCCTATGATATACCAAAAGAGAAATTTATGAAATTAGAATAGCTGCACCTCCTCATTTGAATTCACTCTAATGTCTTAATATCCATGTCTCCTATGGTTATAAAACATCACCATTTTAATCTAATCTGAATCCTCAAGTGTCATCTCCATACCAAGCAAATAAATGGTTCATTTATTCAAAATAAAATGAATCATTCTGAAATTGGATGATTTACATAGACATGTGAGATACCAGTTACTTGTGCTAAGACAACGAGGAAAATTTGGCCATTTTAATTCATTTGTGGCCTTTTTGCTCCAGATCTTTTCCTACCTAATGTTGAGAGACTTTTTCCGAAGTTCACTCCACTTGAAGTTCATGTTATCCAAACGTCTTTGTAACAGGACTGCATCATCAGAACCTTCCAGGGATCTCAGGACTTTTTGGCTGTTTTCATCCAGGTTGTGATAAACATCTGTGTGAGCTTCAATTTCACCTTGGAGGTCCTACAGGACAGCAGGAAGAAGAATATGTGCAGAATTATCAAACAAAGGAAGCAAGCGATGAATGTGAATTTGGAGAATTGCAAAAAATAAATAATTATTAGTTCAAAAGACACTTCAATCAGGTTAACTAACAAGAAGATACATCTTAAATCCCTCTTCTTGGCGTATTGCCTTCACCTGTTATTATGTAGATTTAAAATGGGCATCTTATTAGGTGTAATAAATTTACTCCTTGCCATTATGAGTTGGAAAGTAATGTATTTATAACTTCATAAAGTTCACAAGTTATATCTTCTAGTCTATGAACAAAATGTATTATTTTATGGAAGTGATAGGAAATAAAAGTCTATGATAAAGTATACCCCAATGCCAATAATTTCATTACTATATGGATCAAGTCATATTTTCTATTCACGTAGTAATCTGCAGAGTTAACTCTGATCATAAAAGCATGGAGAGACTAATAAACAAGATTGTACTTGGTTTCTGGAACCAAGTACAATCCTGGGAGTCTGTCATGGGAGAGAGAATCTTCTTGACGACACACATTAAGTTCACCTTGGTATTATAGCATCATACATATAGTACAGCATCATACATTTATTAGTTATGATTTCCCATTTAATACATGTTTTTAGGCTTGACAGGTGGAAAGTACATAGGACCTTGGTAAGAGTTACGATAAGAGGTTATGCATTCAACCTCATTTGTATATACACAGATCAAGAAAATTATTATAGTAGAAGAATCTGACCTTTACATGGTATGTCTTCCTGTGTAACATTTTCAGCTTGAACCGAGGACTACAGCACTGATCCTGTTGCATAGTAATCCTGAGAAAACCCAGAAACTGAAAGAGCCCTGCTTTAAAATGCCAACTTTGCTTACATTCTGTTGACAGAATGAATTTTGGAGCACAGGCCTCACCAGTCAATAATAATAAACGGCCACTTTGTACTCCGCACTAAACAGTAGCCGGGAGTGTGGATGTGGGAGGAACCTCAAAGAGAGGAGGCCTGGAATATGCAACTGACAGTTTATACTAAACAGCCAACTTTTCTTATCATTTTGCCGTTACAAGCCAGAGACATTATAAATTCATTTTATATATGTGTTTCCCTCCTTGTTCCCAGCAGAACAGTCAAAGCCAAGGGAACATTCCTTAGAGAGCTGCCGGGTACCAGCATTCCTTTCTGCCTACACAATGAATGGAGGCTTTGTACATTATCTGACTTGCTCTTAGAGATTTGTATGCTTCTGTTCAACAAGTTTAAAAATTCACTCTGAAGCTCCAAACCATTGGATTGATCTGTGTAACTAGAAAAGTTCCCCCCCCCCAAATTGAATTAAATTACTCTGCTAAAGTAAGGAAGAAAGTGGCAGAAATAACATGTTAGAAATTCTGAAGAACTGGCTCATGTTTTCAGCCACAGCCTCTTAAGATGCAGAATTCTGAATGTTAGACAAGTAAGGTAGACAGACAATGAATGTCTGTTGTCACTATTTTTGGCAGCTAAAGCATCACTGATGGACTCTAAAGAGAGTTGTGTCCCATTCTCTTTGACTGGGAGACAGGAAGGGGAATATGGATAGAACCACATCAGAAGTTGAAAGAAGGGAAACACTGAAACAGACTCAGTAGTATCTCTCTCCCATCAAAACCAGGTTTGTACTGGAAGGATATAGCCTGATTTTGAAACTAGCTTATATGGTAGAAGGTTAGTATTGGGATTCTTGCAGAATGAAGTTTGGTCAAATAGATAGCCACTTTATGTTTTTCTTTCTTTTTTCCTTTTGCCTACATAGAATAACATGCCTGCCTAATTTGCACTTCTTCAGCAAAAGAGAAAAGTGAGTGAATTTATCTAAGTACTTCAGGAGAAAAAGCCAACTAGATCTAAGTTCCAGAAAATTCCTTCACTTGTCTTTTACTTTTCTTCTTCTGTTGTATTTGATTTGTACAACACTTTCCTTTTGTGTATGCACTTACGGGATTAAAGACAAACTTTTAGTTGTTCAACAAAATAAAGTATTTTCACTAGTAGCATCAGTTTTCCATGTTTACTATATTACTATACATATGAAAGATAGTACATTTGAATTTTTATATCCTACATTGATAGCAGAGACCCAGGCTCAATCACGAACTCCTTAAGGTTATATATACCATGAAGTCACCAACACTTTCTTTGTGTTCTTAAGCATAAATAGGATGTTGATTCATGAATTTGCTAATTTTCATCTTTGCCATGTATATTATACTGCGTATAGTCATCTTTGTTGTATTATCAACAAATCAACAAATACATGAATATAAAGTTGATAAACAAGTATTTATTGAGGACTGATTTACTGTCTAGTTTTAGCACTTTGGGAAATGTAAGAGGAGTACAAACGATAGCTCTGTCTTCAATTTTCCTAAAACCTAGTGCGCACTTTTGTTTAATTTGTTTATATTACCAACTAAATATTGATGGGAATTCCTGCCAAGTCTTCATAGATACGGGGATAAAGACTCCTTCCTTTAGAAATGCAGAAATGGCTAAAGTTGTCTTAGCATTGGCAAGAAGATAAGTCTTCTGTCAGTACTCGTTTTCTAGGTCATGATGGTGGTATAGCGCTATAAATGACACATGTACAGTAAAGGGCTTTACTGGTTACAAAGCACGTACAAATGTACCACCTTAGTCATTCCTCCCCCTGGCTCTGTGAAGTACATCACATTTTCTGTTTTGCAGATGAGAGCACTGTGACTTGGATGTTTAACTGACTTGCCTAAAAGTCACATAGCTGATAAGTGTTAGAACTCGGAAGTGGATCCAATTCTCTTGATTCTAGAAGATCTTGGGCTGTCACCACCAACCCATTTGCCAGAAGCATTGGACATAATATACAGTAGTCATTGAACCTGAACGAAGATACTACTTGCAAGAGTAAATAAGTGACTGTTGAGGGAAAAGCACCTTGAGAGACAGCATTCTTGAGTTTGATAAAATGTTTACCCACATGGATTGATTTGTTCTCAATGAAAAATTGGATTCTGACTGCTCTTTTCACTTCTCATTTAGCATGGGGCATCCTGGACCACCTGTGAGCAAAAAATGTTCACACTGAAAAGGCCTCCTTTCTACAAATTTCCCTGCTGCCAGAACAGAAATTCTGCCATCAGTAGTTCATCTCTTTGTCTACAAGAGCCATGTGGACCATACCATGTGGAACCATACCAAGAAATGATTTGACGCATCAGCATAAACATAGCTCATCCATGTTCCTTTGGGATGGCAGGCTGGTAGGAAACCTGTCAAGCTACAGGACTCAGATAGGTTGCCCTAAAAGGAAGGTAAGTATTGGGGAAGAACCCAAGGCTCTCTTTCAAACACTGGCATGCTGTAGTGGAGATTTTTCAGTATCAATAAGGCAACATGAGTCATAGATTGGGAATACAGGGCAGGCTGGAAGGAATATACATTATATATAATATAATATAATATAATATATAAAAAACTACCATAATAATTATTTGTCTAAACTCATCATTTAAAGACTAAACCTCAGTCTCAGGTAGCACAAAAAAGCAAAAGATTGATATGGAGAATCAAGTGGGGTTCTCAGAGGGTAGCCAATCTGGACAAAGGGTAATTTTCATGGAAATTTTTGGATAGTTTTATTTCACTTCTGACTTAAGTAGAAAAGATCATTCATACCTTCATTACTGCATTCACTGTATGCTCTCTAATTTTTTTCTTGTTTTTTGTGACTGTAGTCTTTAGGAAAAGCAATAATGAATAAACAAAGGGGAAAAGGTATTTGTTATGTAACAAAAACCATAGCAGCAGCAGCAGCAGCAAGGGCAACAACATACATGAAACTTACTATACATACCAGGTGCTGTCCAAAGTGCTGTATATACACGAGCTCATTTTCTCCTCTCAACAACCCTCCAGGGTAGGGGCTACTATTATCTTCATTTTCCATATAAGATAATGAAACTACTGTAAGGTTAACTAAAAATGCCCAAGGTCACATAACTAATAAATGCAGCAAGATTTAGAACCTAGTGAGCCAGACTTCAGGGACTGTGCTCTTAGCCACTAGGCTATACTACCTTTCAAGTTTAGTTGTTGGTGGTAGTTTTTCCTATTAATAATGCTACTACCTAAATTTTCGCAAATCTAGGACTGCTATTAGAAAATAAAGGATAATGATTTCAGCACACGAAGAGCAATTTTATGGTCTTATTAACATAAAGACTATTAAACAGATTTGTAGCAGTGGACAGAGATGCATCCAATACAACAAGAGAAAACACAAAGTAGTTGAGAAAATGGGTGCAAACGAAAAAAGAATGTGTGTCCTCATAAGAGAAATATTTGGTCTAAAATTCTGCACAATTATAGAGCAAATTTCAGCGGGGAGTACCAAAAAAGTTCAGTTATGAGACAAGCAATATGTTCATAGTACAGCAGTTTTAGGAGTAGGGGAGATCCTGTTTTCTGAAGGGCTTTTACAGATTCCACACTTCCTTCTTATCTGAGTCTCATCCATTCCTGCTGTGAATCTCCTTTCTCAGCTTCCAGAGAAAACTCCTGGCAAACTGTAGTTAAATAGACATAGGTTTGATTCTTCTCTTCTCTCCCTTATTAGCCACATAGTGATGAAAACTCTTTAATGACTTTGGTTTCACTAAACATGAAATAATAATACATATCTGCTAAATTTTTTGAATATTACATGGAATAATTTTTGTAAAAGACTTTGAATAGCGTCCAGAACACAAGAGGTCTTTAATAAACAATAGCAAATGCAGGGCTTACTATTACAAGATAATCCATGTGGAAATCAGATGATAGAAATAGATTTCATGAAGTTACGGGACTTGGCTTGAACCTTGAGGGATGTATATGATTGAGAAAGGGGAAAAAAAGAAAATATTCCAGGTAAAAAGAATAGCATGGGAATGGAGTAAAGGTGAAATGAACTTGGTTTATGAGCAGGGACAATGAATTGCACAACCTGATTGGAATGGACAATGAGTGTTGAGAGAAATAGGTAGAATGCAGCCCAACTGCATACACCAAGTAGAATAAAGTCTTCCTTTAGGAAGCCACTGAGAATAAAACTTTATAAAGAAAAGTACAAAGATAAG
Organism: Colobus angolensis palliatus; assembly: GCF_000951035.1. Classification (NCBI taxonomy): domain Eukaryota; kingdom Metazoa; phylum Chordata; class Mammalia; order Primates; family Cercopithecidae; genus Colobus; species Colobus angolensis. The sequence continues at coordinate 2,811,150 of NW_012117755.1, read as the reverse complement.
ATTATTGAATACTAAATTTGTACTATTTCATTCAACAAGAAGAATGATCCATGGTGTTCACAAGTAATAATACAACTGGGGAAGAATAGGAAAAGTTATGGATGTTTTACTAGAAGAAAAATAAAGAACGGAGATATCAAGAATTAGTGCTGTATCCTTCTTTTTATTATTAACCATTTTATTAACCATTAAACAAATGGTTGTGATACTACTCTAGAACATCATGAATAATCATATCCACATATTTCCTTTCCCATGTAAATGGAATTATTGGCCTCTAAAATAGGGCTCAGCAAATGAAAACTTCCCTGTTTTAATATAGCTGAGAAGTAAGGAAACAAACACAATGGCGTAGAAAGAATAACAATAAGTGACCAAATCTCCTTGAAAATTTTATTATAGACAGATTATCTCTAAGCTTTTCTGAAAGCAGTTAGTATATGAATCATTATAAGGCCATTAGTTCCTCCTTGCTGATAATTTTTACCTAATTTAAATTAGCTTGATGGGGAAGGAGTGGTCTGATTTCTAAGAACTTAGAAGGTCAGGAACATACAATTCGAAATAGGAAAGAAATTATCCTAAGTGGCTAAATTGAGAGTAGGAAGGAGTGACACCTTACAGAGAAACAGAAAGGTGTAAAAGGAACCACGGCATGTGTAACTGACCAGGGTCACACAGTGTGGAAACTAACAGCTCTCCATGCATTAGTAGCCCTTGAAGGCATCACCTAGTTTTATAGTGAAGCAAAATAGTTAATGCTCATGATGATCATGTTGAGTTAGCCAGAGAAAGCAGATTTACATTCAATAAAATCTGTTTAAGAAGAAAGCAGTGTATGTAAATGCTTCAAATGACCAAATGACTTTTATTTGATACAGTTGTTTTGAAAAGTGTTAATGATTTAAATAAAAATAAAACAAAAACAATCATACAAAAGTAGAACTCCCTTAGACTGGTTATCCAAAATGACTCATTAAACATGAGCTCTAAATAGTAGAGCTTTTGGAGCACACTTGCATACACTCATACATACACACACACAGAAACCGATACAGATATTCTATTATGAAGACATAAGAACAGAAATTGAGAGTAAATCTTTAGAAACATGTACAGCAATCTAAAAATAAAAAGCGTGGGCTTAAATTTTGTATGTCTGGTATTTGTAATTTTTAAAATAATTCCTTTTTATTGCATGTTACAAAAGTATCAGTCTGTTATGGATTGGGAATTAAAACAAGCCAAAAAAAAAAAAAAAAAACCCCAAAAAACCCTGAAGTGATCTTTCCTAACAAATTTTTTGAGAAGAATCCATAGGAAGAAATTGAACCCACAGTCTTGGCCCTTATCAGGATTCTAATCTAACCACCGGAGGTTCCTCACTAGATGAGAAAATGCAGTTGGATACAGATTCACAAGAGGGTGTGACCGTTTCTTTCCCTTCTTATTCTATATGTGGCCATGCAACACCTTCAAAAGTAGCAGAGTTGTCATCCCAAGAGAAACAAGAGTTAATTTGAGGACTGCTGTTTGGCTTGGAGCCTGGTTGCTCTAGGTAGATAAGGAGTATGTTTTCAGGTCCACTGCATTGCGTTGCGTCTTAAACGAGCAGCTATGGATTTAGGAGTCCACAGGCTTTGCTTTAAAAATGGCTGTTATTAAAGTCCTCAGAGACTATTATCCTGCAGGGTTTGTTGTCTTTGCTTTCATATCTCATTCGAAAATTCTCACACTTAAGCACTACAACAGCAGAGAGAAGGGATATGCTCTCTTGCCTCAGTATATTCCCAGGGGCAAAGCTTTATTTCAAAATCTAATCTTTAAAAATGCCTGGCCTACGGTGGATTACCCCCGGAGGAAACTGAGCAAAATCCCATTTGTCAAAACGCCTTAGGCAATCCCGAACTCTGGTAATACGTGATGCTTTCTCTCCTTGTCTGACCCTCTGACTCCATTCTTAAAATTACTTTTTAAAACTGATGAGTTCATTTAAGATATACTAGGTTGGAAGTAAGATGAGAGGTATCTTTCTCATCTATATCTTGTTTTTCCTAGTTTCTTTTCGTCCAGTCACAATGCAAAAATTCGCTGCATATTTATTCATCACACAAACATGCATTAAGTACCTATTGTATGTCTATAAGTAGGGCCAATAATACCTTCCTTTTAAGGTTTTGGCAAAGATTAGATGAGATGATGTGAGTAGACCAATCAAGTACCTAACCCAATGCCTAACCTACTGCTAGGTTTCATTAATGTTGCATCCTTCTAGTCCCCCTCTCACTTTCTGCCATGGCTCCAATCCTGCTAGCAGAGAAGACATGAAGCTGTTCAAAAGAAAATGAATACCTATTGCATGAAGATGGGAGCCAGAGCTATAGGCAGGAGCTAAGAGGTAGTCCTCAGGAAGTTCAGGTTCAAAGGGCACAGTGTAGCCAATGAGAGCTTAGAATGCAGCCTGGAGGTTACATCTGATTCTATAAGGATAACATTCTACTGTAGCTTCTTGTGTAAAGGTGTAACATTGTGAAAATAGTATTTGGTAATGATGATTGGGAGGACGGTGTTCAGGGTAAATGTAGCAGGGTCAGAGTGAAGGCAGGAAGTCTAGTGGACAGGCAGTCCCAGACATTCAGGAACCAAAATAGCAGTGGCTCCAGAATCAGAGAGAAAGTAAAGAAGAGTGATGCTATCATCATTGAGTGCTCATAAGTTATAAAAATAGCTGCATGTGTGATTTAATTTCATCCTTCTCTTGTCCTACCTTTGGAAGGTAGAATTCAGGAAAGTGATAACTATTCACAAATACATTTTAAAGATAGAAATGTTATTTAAAGCTGTATTTCTCAAGGAGTAAGAAAAAATTACATATGCTGTGTTTCAAACACACACACACACACACACACACACCTTGGGGCCAAATAAATTAGAATGACAAAACCATTACACCAAATGACAAGGGCATTGACGTTGAAGCTCCATATAGGCACAGGTGACTCCCACCTAAAATATACCCTACCAAGCATTCCTAAACTATATGGGAGTGAGTTCTAAAGGACACAATTTCTTGAGAAAAGGTGGTCAGAGTAACACTGCTTCAGATATTTTTAAAAAGATAGAAGCCATTGACCCAGTGGAGAGCTAATGTTGATACTCATTTGGCTCTGCACATAAAGTTTAAAAAAGAATGGCATGCCTTTTAATTCCGGTGTTGAAAGAGAAAACAAGTCTTAAGACAGGCTGAGTTTTCTTTTTTAATACTATATCTAAAATCCATATAAAATACTGTGCTGCAATATTATTTCTGATATTGCTATACAGCTTCAGTACTCATAATTGGGTGAGCATTTCCTGCATGAGACATCTTTCAGATCACTGACAACAGTAATCTTGAAAGACCTTAACATGCAAACTCTAGATTGTAACACTTAAGTCATAGAGACAACCACATATGAAAAGTCTACAATGTGGAAGGTACTTTTGGTTTTATATTATATTTTATGTGCAGGAATCAGTCTGTTTGAAGAAAACTACCCTTATCTGAGAAAGACCAGATGGGTCTTTCCAACTCTGAGACATATTTATTATTGCAGAGCCATGATGAGGGGTGGAGGTAGGGTAGGGGGATGAAACAGGGCGGGAGCTAATACTTATAGCCCTTATAAATCCTTTACACCAACTCTATGAAATAGGCCTTCTTTATCCCCTATTGAGGAAACCATGATTTTGAGAGGTAAAGTAACTTATACAAATCATAGAGTTGTTGTTATGTGGCAGAAGCAGGGTTAGAGTAAAGATCTTCCTGAAACTAGGTTCTTTTTATTGTCTTCCCTCCAAGCTCCAATGTCTTCCCCATCCATTAAATACAAAGCAAGTGACTTCTGACTTGGGCTACATGCATCACAGCAACATAATTACAATAACTTATTAAGGTACCTGTGAGATATTTAGTTTCAGGGCACTGTGATGCTCTGATAGGAATGGTCAGCAACTGAATTATTTTCCAATTAGGTATTGTTTTTAAAAGTTGATCCTTAGTCAACTCAGAACTAATATCATTGATGATTTTGAATGGCTTTAAATGAACATAATACATTCCTATTTTTCAAACAGGTAACTCTCTTCCCATGGGCAAATACATATTTGGTTATATTAATCTGTGCAATTTGTCTATATTATATACAGAGTTAAAAGCTCGAAAAGCTCTTATTTCTGGAATCTCTTTGTCACGAAGCTATTTTTTGTCCTCTAGAGAATCACTGTGGTTCAAGATTGTATATTAGAAAAAAGCAATTAGTTGATGTCAAGTCTTATCTTATCCCAATAGCAATATGTAAGAAGAAGGCAAGAACATATGGCAAAGTGCCATAATTATTTTTGATCATACACTAGAAATCACAACAGCCATGTAGCTAATTTCCTCTGGCTTGTTTTAATTATTAGGGTTGTAAATGCAAACAACTTCATTTCATCCCCCACTTTCCCCCCCAAAAACCTCATAATACTCCCACACAGCCACAAAACAACCCTACACTGATGTAATTGTTTAGAATAGGTTAATGATATGAAAATCTAAGACATTTCTATTTTTTTCATTTTAAATAGCTGGACAACTTCCAAAATAATCACAGATACTCATCAGACACAACTGTATTCATTTGTGGGTACTCTTTAGCCTACAGCATAGAGATATTAACCTTAAAACTATTTCTAGGTATTCATAAGTTTTGAATGTTAAAGACGGTTCTAGCACCATGATGTTAACTAAAGTCCTGCTGATATAATTGAATCTGATTCCCTGGTGATCTTTGGTGAGTTAATTTCTGTCTACTACCAAGTAGAGCAAATTCTTTCTTCTGGAGAGTGTAACTTTTGTGTGTGTACCTAGACAGTTCTTTCATCCTATTTTGCTTTTCTTCTCTTATACAATAGGGTGAATGGTGATGGGGAGAAAATAAAGTCATTCTTTTGTTAATGTACGAGGAAAAGGAGGAAGACAGGGGATATGCATACGGACACTGATGTAAAGGTAGGTAATATTTTGCATATTTGCTGGGGAAAAATGTCATAAATGAAAAGTAGGCAAAATGCTAAGGGACATTTCCCCATTCTTAGAACCCATCCATGAGCTTTCCATCGTGATAAGGTTTGGCTTTGTGTCCCCACCCAAATCTCATCTAGAACTGTAATCCCCACACATCAAGGGGGGACCTGGTTGGAGGCGATTGGATCATGGGGGTGGTTTCCCCCATGCTGTTTTCCCATGTGATAGTGAGTGAGTTCTCATGAGATTTGATGGTTTTATAAGGGCTCTTCCCATTCACTCGTTCTCTCTCTCTCTCCTGCTGCCTTGTGAAGAAGGTGCTTCCTTCCCCTTTGCCTTCCACCATGATTATAAGTTTCCTGAGGCCTCCCCAGCCATACAGAACTGTGAGTCCATTAAACCTCTTTTTCTTTAGATAAATTACCCTGTCTCAGGGAAGTTCTTTATAGCAGTGTGAAAACGAACTAATATACATCGTGTATCTATTAATTCTTCCCAAAGCATTCGGTTCAGTTCATAAGATCCTAGAGACCCTTAGACCATCTCACTGAAGCAGGTCCAGGGTACTTTTTGTGGCCTTTTGCCATGATGCAATGCTCTTTTCAACTGAGAACAAGTACATTTGGAAAATCATCCCCAAAAGAGCAAGATTTGGGAAGGCTTAGGCCTTTCCATGCCCACGTGACATGTTATATAAGTCTTACGAAGAACTAGAACAGATAAAAGGATGACTTTACAGATTATTTTACATCATAAGAATTTTTACGTGACAGCGACTTTTTGAGACAGAGTTTTGCTCTTGTCGCCCAGGCTGGAGTGCAATGGCGCGATCTCAGCTCACTGCAACCTCCGCCTGCCTCCTGGGTTCAAGCGATTCTCCTGCCTCAGCCTCCTGAGTAGCTGGGATTACAGGCACCTGCTCACCATGCCCGGCCAATTTTTTTATTTTTAGTAGAGGCAAGGTTTCACCATGTTGACCAGGCTGCTCTCGAACTCCTGACCTTATGTGATCCACCTGCCTCAGCCTCCCAAAGTGCTAGGATTATAGGCATGAGCCACTGCACCCGGCCTACATTTTAATATTGATTAAAGAACAGGGGAAATCTGCCTCATAACACCCTGAGTAAGAAATGAGAAATTATAGCTGCATATCATCATTGCCACTGACCCTGAGTATAAACGAAGAAGTCTCATGGTGACCAAAACAGAGAATTGTTAACTAGGTCATGTTCATGGTGCTTTACCATGGACAAATATTTTTGATCCACCCTTCTAAGGCACGGGTAGAAAAGCTGTTGAAATGTTGTAAATCTCTGCTTGAGTTTGCGATACAGTTTTAAATTTAGCAGAAAAATATTCACCAACAGGAGAATGAGAAACCAATGTGGATAATGCCTAATTATTAATGTTATCTTGAATAGAAAATAAAAAGACTTGCTAAAACCTTTCTGCCTGGTTTTGTCAGAGTTCTATTCCTTTTACACATTTACTTTTTGATGTTTTCCTTTTGTGGGCTGGCAGAAAGATGGGGTCACTCTAAACGTTTACTAAAAATACTCTTAAAACTATAAGATGTAAGTTTTTTATTTTAAAGAGCCCAAAGTCTTCTGAAAAAGTCTTAGGCAAATAAATGAACCAAAACAATGTGATAATGTTAAACTCAACACATCCCTGTGGGAACAAAGAACAATTAGCCTTGACCCCCAAGATTTGCAGATGCCATCATACAAGCGATGATATTTGATCAGGGTCTTGAGGGATGAGTATCAGCTGGCCAGGGAGAAGTGGAAGAGTGAAATTTGAAGCAGTGGGAAGAACATGAATAAAGTTGAAGATAAGATGAGATAAGAATACACATCAGAGCTAAGTAACTCTCGGGGGGAAGAGGGGAAGACCCATGACGGGAAGAGAGACAAAGTGGTAAGATCAAAATTTCTGTCTCTCTCTCTCTCTATATATATATAGCTGCACAGGAAGGAGGGCCTGGATTGTGAAGGGGCTTGTATATCAAGCTAAGGATTTGGACTTTATCCTGTGAAGATGTCTAATCTGTTTAAGATTTTTTGGTAACATCATCTTGGTGGCAGTGCAAAGATACATTAGAGGCAAGAACACTAGAGCCAGGGGAAACAGTTAAAAGGATGTTATGACAGTCTGAGCAAAAGACTATGGAAATCTAAACTAAAGTAATAGACATAGGATGAAGAAAAGGGAGATATTTTCGAGAGATCATGAATACAACTTAGAGACTGACTGAATGCAAGGATAACATGTAGGGAGGCAAGTTGGGTTTCTGGCTTAGCAAAGAAGATGGGGGTGATAACACTACCTATTATTAAAGTGTTGAATTTCCAAGGATATATGAGCAGTTTAAGCATAGGCTAAGACTTAGTGATAGGGTGTGGAAGGGAGAGTGGTGTTGACCTTTGACGGGGGGTACATGTCATCCACTCATGGGCATGGTAGCCTGAAATAGGGGCGGTAAAGAAGGGTCCAGCAGGGAGTCAGTCTGTGTTCTCTTTCTTGCTCTCTCAGGCATCTGTGTTCTTTGTGTCATCCACACATGCCTGTGAGCGTGAACTTGCATCATGCATCAGTAGTTTCATTAGTACAGTGGTTCTCAAACTTGAGTGAGCTTGAGAATCACCCGGAGGGCTTATTAAAACACAGGCTGCTGGGCTCCACTCTCAGAGATCATGATTCTGTATGTCTGGGGTAGAACTCAAGAATTCGCATTTCTTACAAGTTCCCAAGTGATGCTAATACTGCTAGTCCAGAGACCCCATTTTGAGAATGAAACACTGTTCTAGCCTAACAGCCCTTAATCTTCCAAAGGTCATGAATGCCTTTATAAGAATGATGGATCTTCTCCTCAGAATCCTGCAGAAATATTTATAAACACAAAATACGACCTATTATTTCATGGACTTCTGCTACTGTCACTTCCACCTCCACCTCCAAGAAATACAATGGATTAATGAAGACAACGTATCCTTCCAGCACCATTCTAAAGGAAAACCCCCAGGAAGAAGAATACATTGGAAAATGGCACCAAAATGTGATGTTACTTATTTCGGTGTCTTAGAATTACTCACAGTGAGCCTACGTACAAAACGACCCAATTTGGGGAAGGAGACCTGTCAAAGGACAGTTCTTGGGTGCAATGAGGAAATTCATTTCACTCTAACCACATTCAGGTAACCTGACCTTTTCCCATTTTACCCTGCCATTCACTTGGGAAATAACAAATAACAGAGAGGTGGGTGGGTAACCATGGAGAAAAGGGTACATTTAGCCAGGGGCCTGCCTTTGGAAGGACACAGCAGTTTGCACCTCGGGAAAGCGGAGGTAGGGCTCTAGGCTCTCTGTCTGGTAGCCCAGGGAAACAGTTCAAGATCAAAGGAAAAGATAATTAAGAATGTGCTTAAAAGAAAACTTCAAATCAGCTGTGCTACACAAAGATATGAGACAATTCCTGTTGTAGAGAAAAGAGCATTTTGACTTTACCCTAAGAATCTTTCTTATGTGCTTTCCATAGCCCAGCGGTATAGATATTTTTAAATGATCCTGGAAAGAAAGCAGAGGTGTTCTTTATTTCATGAATAGAAGGCAATCTTTCATTTAAAGAACCTTAACCCTGCTCTGCATGCATGCATGAAGTCAGGAACACAAGGGCAATATTGTATTATTCATTTCGGCAACTATAAATTCAAATGATGGCTCTGAGGTTGGGGAGAAAAAGGCCTGCTGAGCTGGACAGCAGAACGCTTCCTTCAGCTTATCAAAGAAGTGATAGTGCTACAGGCAAGAGTGCCCCTTAATAATCTAGGGAAAATACGCCTCTGAGTCAATGAAGATTTTCTGTTATTGCATGGGCTGTTTTGCCTACAGCCAAGAAAATTCCTCCTGATGGTAATGTTTTAGCCTCTGATTCATCTCCTCTGTCTTTAATTCTTCTCAGCAAACTTTTATTGGGTCTCATCCTGGGCACATTTACAGAGCAATTTCCATAATGATAAAAATCTCTTCAAATGAGATTTAAAGTGTAGTTAAAAGGCAGATGTGTTGTGGCAAAGGCGTTGTAGTACAGTGGCCATACATCACCATGCCATGGAGCTCTCAGTCAGCCAGCCTATGGAATGACCCCGGTTTCACTCTGATAAGATTACATATCCTTGTTTGAGGCTAATGGCTTCATTAGGAAAAAATAAATAAATAAAAGAAGATAAAACAGGCTCTTTATTGGAGAGATAAGTCCATGAACATGAGTTAGACTTTTGCACTCTTCTCCCTTTGTTCCGTCTCTTAGACTTCAGAGGCAACAAGAAACTCCTTGAGCACGGAAGTGAACACTAACAAACGCACAGGTGAAAGCTGAAAGGATCTGCTTGCCCTGAGAAGCTGAGCTCCTTATCTCCTACAGCCTGTTCTCATGGTTTTAAGTGTGATTGCTAGAAAAGTGGAAACTACAGGTTACAGTTCCCTGAATGGCTGAATGCTTGCTCCTGGAAAACTGCCTGGTACCTGAGAAAGCAAGGAAATATTCCTTGAGCAGTCAATGTTTGAAACCTCAAAAGTAGCTAAGACTATTTCTTCTTCACTGTAAAATCAATATAAGATTTTTAAGCTTTGGAACTTCCCAAACCCAAAAATAGCTTGCCTACCCAGATCCTGACTCATAGAGTTCATTAAATGATATGAACTGATTTTTTACTTGGCTGCTGGTTTTAAGTATTGATAGATAATCATATCATGTGATAGGGAAATCATATTAACACATGGGGCAAATAGAATCTTTCAAAAGATCAGTTTTGAGATCCAAGATCATCATTAAATAATAGATTCTGAAGCATTTAAAAGAGGACTTGGAACTTTTAAATGCCATATGTTTGATCACCTTTTTAAAACGTAACATGACGATATTCATGGAGAATCAATGTCACATAATGTCTACATTACTTACAGCAGAGAGTTCCACTAATTTTCTGTGCTCCTTTCTTTGCCTAAATGAACTATTTTGTTTAGCACAATATTTTGTTTGTAGAATAAAATTTATCCTTGTGATGTTGGGAGTTATGAAATAACTCATGTGTTTTCAAATATCATTAAATGTATGGAATTCAACTATAATTAGTAGAAATCATTTGAGGGTCTTTAATTTACTGATGCTGACAAATTCTCATCAAATACTTACTGTACTTTCACGTACAATAACATCTTTGTAGGCAGATGTAAGACACTAGAAAAATAATGTACACTTTCAAGGAGAAAGTGAACCTCCCATACCTCTGAAATAAAAGCAATTTAGAAATCTTATATATTTTAAAAGAAGCACATAAATTAATCTGTAAAATTCACTTTACTTGTTGTCAGTGAAATGCTGTGTTCAATTTGCGGTTACAGCAAACAATTAATGGAAAGTTTGACTTCACTGTAACAATATCCTCTTTTAACCAAATAACCTTCCTTAAACCTTGGATAAAATTTTCTGCCAAAAAATTCCCCTACTTCCCACTATCACCATCACAGATAAACGGATTGAAAAGACAACACCATGCTCAGTAGAACTGTTTGCGTACACTCAGTTAGCCAAGCTTCTACTGCTTGATTTCATTGCCACGGAAAATCCTCCAGGATAACTTGGGTAGCAGATACCTCTATTATTTCTCCCAACATCCCACTGCTTCCAATTGCTACTGATTTGCTGTTACAATCAGTAGCCTAGAAACTTGAACCACCCCAAGTGTTTTAAATGCAGAAGAGAAAATCCGAGGGAACATTGGGAAGGAAAAAATGTTTCCAAAGAGCGGCATTGTGCTTGTATGACTGTTTTTCATCAGCCTTGACTCTTTGGAGAGGCAGTTTTACTTTTTATACCTAGTCTAATATTTCTTCTCACTAAATAGTGAATTAGCACAGTGCAAATTTAGCAGTCATCCTTCTGACATCTTTACTCATAAAATAAGTAAAAGCAATCCCCAACTTACAAAGAGTTCTCTAACCAAAAATCACTTGCAAATAAATGGTCCAGAACCCCAAACTCAAATTTCCACAGATACAATAGTCATATACATGTCTCAGACCAGCATATACATATATAGCTATTTAACCTATAACGTGGACGATTTATATCATTTTGATAGCATGACTTTGGGTTATATGATTTGGGAAATATGCATCTTTTGGGATATGAAAGAGTCAAGAAGTATGGAAAATAAATACTTCCTATTTTAAGACCTGGATTTGTCCAACACCAAACAAAGGAGATATAAATGGGCATCTGCCCTCTCCTTCCATGTCCTGGTGCCCGTATTTTCTACTCTCAAAGTTCCTTATGTTTTAATCCGCATTCTCTCTTATCTGTTGAAAATCTTATTCCCAGAGTATAGACTGACAACTTTCACATTATGGGAGATTTTTATATTTTAAAAAGAGGGCATGGGCATGGTGGCTCACATATGTAATTCCAGCACTTTGTCAGGCCAAGGTGGGTGGATCACTTCAGCCCAGGAATCTGAGACCAGCTTGGGCAATGTGGCGAAACCCTGTTTCTACAGAAAATACAAAAATTAGTGGGGTGCTGTGGCACGTGCCTGTAGTCCCAGCTACTTGGGAGGCTGAGGTGGGAAGGAGGAAGGAGGATCACCTGAGCCCAGGGGTGTCGAAGTTGCAGTGAGCCATGACTGTGCCACCGTACTCCAGCCTGGGTGACAGAGTGTGACCCTGTCTCCAAAAAAAAAGGAGGAAGCTGAATTAAACCAAACCAATCTGAATCATAGATTGACAGGATTTCCAAGAACGTAAGAATGCAAAGTAAAAATATTCAGATGGTACCATAAGTGTCTGGGGGAAGAAAGGCTTTAGCTGTTCTTGATAGGCAATCTACTTTGGTTAATACTATGAATTGGCTCAGCTAAACCTACTTACCATCCTTCCAATTGGACAGGTTGGAAATTAAAAACCGTATCTGCCAGACTTCCATGCAGCTAGTGTTCTGATTATGAATTAGGATATAAGTTAGGGTTGTCAGATAAAATACAAGGTACCCAGTTAAATTTAAATTTTCTACACAATCTTTTTTATTTAGTGTAAGTATGTGGCATGCATTATTTTTATTCGCTAAATCTGGCAACGTTTTGCCAAATGTGTATATTTGTAAGAGATTTGGAAGGTGGAAGGGAGGTATAGGCCACCTTTCTGCCCTTTTTGGCTGTTTCTGTTGGTGAGCTTAGTCAAAGAAACATGAGATTTCCTACATCAGAGTTCCAAAGTTCATTCTCCAGCTTCCTGGCTGGAGAAGGGCAGTTGCTAACAGCGGCTTCAAAAGTGGTAGCCTCTAGATTTCAACCTCCTGGTTCCTAGTTCACAGTTACAAAGTATGTCTTTGAAATCATTGCTTCAGTGGTACCCCGGAGATGGTAGTTTCTTATTGGATCAGTTCTATATGGTTTTAGAAATCAGAGCCAAATCTAAAACCTGCTACTTTAGCCTTTCCAAAACTTTGATATGCATCTAATTCCCTGTATTAAATCCCTATCTGATTAATGTACCTAGAGTAGTTTCTCTTTTCTGCACTGAACTCTCTTATGTTGACCCTCAGGGCCGCCTCCTCTATTTGTTTCTACTACTTGCAATATCTTCCTTTAGTCATTAAAAAAAATCTACAAACAATACAACTTTATGGTTTTCTTAACATGGTTCTTTGTCACAGCAGAAATTTCCCATCACAGAAGGATAGGAAGTGAGGAAGGCAAGTGGATTTGTACCTATGGACAGATGTCTTATTTATTTTATTTCTAAAGAACATATTTTACAAGACACTTTAGGTTGTAATAATGCATTAAAAAACCTAAACAGTATATCAGCATCCTTTAGAAACACTTTACTATTATTTTTCTCATCTCTTTTGTCCCTCATATCTACATGTCAAATTTCCACTGACAACTAATTTGATGCCTAGGGAAAATATTTGATTCAACAGTTTCACAACATGATGTCCTATTAATTAAAACATGATACACTGTCATCAAATTTCCAAATAAAAAGAAGCCCAGAAGTGAAATATCACAAACTTGATACATATGTACAGTCATGTGGAGGGGTGGAGGGATACTAAGGAAAGACAGTATGTTTTCAAACCTGGCTTGCACGTGTGAGGTGAACGCTGGAGAACAGAACTTACCTCTCTGCTGTCAGCACCTGGAGCAGTACTGAGCGCACTCGAGGCACTCAATAAATCGAGCTTAATTTTTTAAATCTTTTGCTCCCTTCACCCATTCTGCATATATCTCATGTACAATTTCATTTCCCAAAAATGCCAGGTTCTAACATCAGGAAGAAAATATATGGTGAGCATTGACCATCTCTGGTGGTCAAGGTCTCTACTTTTAATCTCATGTAATTAGGGTGATCCAGGATGCTATTAATAATTACACAGGGTCAGGCACACTGGCTCACGCCTGTAATCCAGGTGCTTTGGGAGGCCAAGGTAGGAGTATCGCTTGAAGCCAGGAGTTTGAGATCAGCGTGGGCAACATAGCATGACTCTATCTCTACAATATGTTTTAAAAATTAAAAATAAAAATAAAAAACAGTTAAAGGAGTTTGAAAGCAGCCTGGCCAAGATGGTGAAACCCTGTCTCTACTAAAAATACAAAAATTAGCAGGGCATGGTGGTGGGCACCTGTAATCCCAGCTACTCGGGATGCTGAGGCAGGAGAATCGCTTGAACCCGGGAGGTGGAGGTTGCAGTGAGCTGAGATCGCACCA
>NW_012117755.1:2776101-2795404 GCF_000951035.1 Colobus angolensis palliatus | reverse complement strand
CAGAGCAAGACTCTGTCTCTAAAATAAATAAAATAAAATAAAATATAGTAAAGTAAAGTAGCACAAGAATAACAGGGATAAACTGGGACAGCCAGAAACAAATTAGGATGGATGAACCTATAGCAGTCAATAAAAGGGGCAAAAGGGTCTGACTGGGTCCTTATGCATTCCCCATAGCAGCTGAGGTAGCCTTTCTTCCCACTCATTCTCTGCAAATAACAAAAGGTCTGTGACACGACGTTCTCTCTCTGCCTGGGGTTCACTGCACGCGGTGAATTGATCACTGCACCTGTTTCTTACATTCAGGGATGACAAGCAGAGAAGAGCCAGTGGTTCACACAACTGTTTGTGCACCCAGGTGCCCTCTCACCATGGGGAGTAAACACCTTCAGTTCTGTTTGCTACGGAAAAGAAAAATAAAAAGAGGGTCAATAACAAAATGCCCTTCAAAGAAAACACTTTGTGAGCCTGTGTGTAGCAAAGATAAGAACTAGGACACTGTCAAGAGAAAGATCCTAGAATAGCTTCTTGAAAGAAAGATTTCTTAAAAAAAAAAAAAGAATGTGAGTGAATGTTGCTACGACATCTATTGTGTATTATCTGCCATATCCCTCTTAGCGAATGACGATTAAAGTTTCTGCATCTGTCGGTAATGCAAATGGGAAATAATTCACCTTCTTGAATTTTACTTTAAATTCTCCTTTATGAAGAAATGATTCATTCCATCTGTATTTCATACCTGATATTTAATACTGATTTTATGTTTACAAAAACGGCTTTGTGGGGCTCCCATACTAACCAAACATGTCTTGTTAGACATTTCTAATTGTATCTAGAGAAAACAGGGACATCAAAACAAAACAAGAACACAGCAACACAGCAAAATCCTGGATTTTCAATTTGTAAAGTCATGGATGAAGAACTGGTTCCATAATCAGAGAACTTCAAAGAGATATGGTATATTATACACATCAGCCTTTTTCTTTTGAAGAAAAGCAGAGAGAAAACACTGGAAGGGGAAACCTCCTGCTACTCTGGGAGCTCCTAAGGGCTGGGACCATATCTGCCTTGTCTGCGGCTGTATCTCCAGCTTCCAGCTTGATAGCTGGTATGCAACTGCTTTTGTTTTCAACAAAATTATCAAGTAAATGATTGGATATATTAATACATTGATTAGTTATGAAAGACATCAATTACCGGAGAACATCAAAGAAGACTAATAATGAGAGTCAAGCAGTGGGTAACCTTGGCATGTACCTAGATAATAGAGCCCTGGTTTCTCTTGATAGCAGCCCAGTTTGCGGTATGATTGTTTTAACCACCTTTTCCCCCTCCAGTTTTCCAAGTTACAGCAGTTCTCCTCACTACCAAAAGTGTGGTGGTAGGACTATAGTTTGCCACTGTCCATTCATTCATTCTACAAATACGGAGGGAGACGCGTGATGAACACGACAGACACTGCCCCAGTCTAATCTGGGGTTTTCTGTTATGAAAGAATGATATCAGGGTTTAGATTAGGTACTCTGAATGCGAAGCCCTTTGAAAGTTGGACAACTCTGAACACATCGGGGATCCTAGTACGTGATGAACAAGCATCTGAGAGAATCTTCTTAATTTAACACCTAGCAAATTAGCTAAAAGGGTAAAACTGTTTGCACAGAAAACCAAACCATTTAAGAAGAGACTGAATAGTTATTAGGTTTTTTTGATTAGGTAGAAAACCTATCCTGGGAGTTAAAAATCTCAAGATAGGCTTTTCTTGGCTTACAATATCTATCTGGACAAGCCACATAGCCTGAAATTAATGAGATAATTGAAAACTATCCTTTTCCAGTAGAATCCCCTCATTTTATGCATTTTATGCAAGGTTGCTTAGTGGCCTAGGATTGATAATAATAAGTAAGCTAATGAACCCAATCCAAAACTGATTTTGCAGTATCTTTTATCAGCAAATTTCATGGCAGTTGCAGTATATTTAACTGTAAAAAATTAGGGACGGTTTAAACTGGGGAGGTGAGAAAACAGAAGGAAAAGAGGTAGAAATAAGAAGCACAAGAAGATTCTGAAACACTTTTCATAAACTCAGAAGCAATGAAATGTACTTAAAACTGCAAACGGAATAGAGTGGACTTGAAACTGCTCACTGATTGTGTATTCAACATTTTCTCTGTTAAATAATATCCTATAACAGCTATTTCAAATTGCCACTCACCTTAAATGTCAGACTCCAACACCTTCCTCATCACTGTGCATTTAGCTGCAGCTTCCACTTCAATAAAAAATAAATCTGATACAACAATCCTACCTTAAGCTTTCACCAAACTTACAAAACTACCAGTAGCTATGCCCATCCTCCTTCCCTTCTTCCCTCATGTTGTAATAGAAGCTGTACTTTCCTTCCTGTCTGAAGCTAATTTCTAAATTTCATCTTTCTACCTTCTCAAGTACCTGTGCTACTGATTATCTCCAATTTCTCCTGCATCCTCAACCTCTCCCTCTCTACCATCTTCTTCTCATTGCCATTTAAACATGTATAAGTCACTACCCTTTTAAGAGTGTGTTCTTCCTGCCCCTACATCCATCTTCTGCTACTATGGCCCTTTTTCTCTTCCCATCACAGCCAAAAGTCTTAAAATAATTGTTTTACACTTGCTCCCCCACTTTCTCAATTCTCAATCATGCCTTAACCTACTGCAATCTTGGTTCTTTATTTACCACAGAGTAATTACTGAGTTCTTCATAATCAGTACTGAAATTACTTACATAAACGTTGTCAATACCCTTCTTGTTGCTAAATTAATAGAATATATTTTGGTCTTATCTTTCATGATGCTTTTGTAGTATTTGACACCTCTAAATGTTACTTTTTCTTGAAAGCCTCTCTTCCTTTGGATTCTGTGACATCACACATACCTAGTTTGTCTCCTATCTACTGAACTGCAAATTTTCCTGTCTCCTTTGAAAGCTTATTTTTCTTTACTTACTCCTGAAATTTTGCTGTTTGCCTGGGTTCACTCCTAGGCCCTCTTCTCTTCTCATCTACAAACTTTACTCTGAACAATTTCAAACACGTGCAAGGTTTTACTTACCTATATACTGATAATTAAATATCCAATTAAAGATCTCTAGCCTAGAACATTTCTCCGTAGGTACAGCTCACATACCTAGGGATCACAACTTAGTCTACACTATCATCATCACTCACCTGGACAATTTCAATAGTGTGCTGAAGCTATCTTCTTGCCTCCAGTTTGCTAAGCTTCCTCTGGTCCCTTGAAATAACCTGACTTTCTCACTTCCAGGCCTTTATGCGTAGTATCCCATCTGCTGGGACTCCACCTCCTCCAAATCCCCAACGTGACCTGTCTAACTCCTGCTTCCCTTCAGGTCTCAGCTGAGGTAAGGCTTCCTTGGGAAAGCCTTCTGCATCCTACCAAGCCAGGGTCGATGACTCTGATGTACTCCCGTAGCACTATCATAGTAATACCCTTACTATCTACAGGTTGAATATCTCGTATCCAAAATACTTGGGACTGAAAGTATTTCAAATTTCAGGTTTTGGAATATTTGCATTACCCTATGGCTATCATGCATGTCTTTAGGGCATTTTCAACAATATCTTGACACCACCAGAGAATATACCAGAAAACACAGTGATTAAAGCATGTAGGTTTTGGACCCATGCCAGACATCATAGGGTACCTGCCACTGTCACATCTAGCCTGCATGTGTGTCATTTTTGTTACCTTTTGTGGGTGTGCTTGTATGAGGGAATCTGGGTGTGGGTGGAAAAGAAATATTGCAGCTAACGGGGGCTGAGAGGATCTTTTTTTCCCTTGGGGATGCTGAATAGACTCTATGTAGTGTGCCTTCATTTTCACTGTGACTTGTCACATGAGGTCAGCCGTGGAATTTTCCATTCGTGATATCATGTCAGCATTCAAAGAGTTTTGGATTTTGGAACATTTGGATTTCAGGTTTTTGGATCAGGGATGTTGAACCTGTAGTAGTTACTTGTTTAATTTCCTTCCTCCCCCACTAAACCACAGATCAAAGAAGATAGAGATCAAACCTATTTCCTTTATTTATTGATGTGTCTCTAGTGTCCAGCCTAGTGTTTGGAACATCAATAAATATTCATGAAAGAAATGGATAAATAAATGTATGCTTGCATCAGAAGACATCCCACAGCAGTCTTTTCTAATCCTTGGTAATTTGAATTTGTTGTTATTATTGATTTATATACAAGGGCCAATGTCCTGTGAGGTAGTAGTACATATGTTTCTGTTTTTAAAAGAAATTGTTTCATAAAATTCTATTATAAAGAAAAGCATGGACTATCACATTTTTCCTTCATAGAGATACTTTTTATATATCATAATTCTACAAATGTATATTAAATTAGACAAACTAGAAGTCAAAGAACTGAGGTACAGCTATTTAGAAATGAATTTGTGGGAGCAGAGGGCCATGAGCAGCTGTGCAAGTTGTACACTGAGAAAAACAAAGAAGTACCATTCACATCATGAGTTGTATGTTTCACAATCTGGATGGCTCTTCATGGCAGTCCTGAATCGTAGTAAAAGAGAAGGGTTATTTGTTCTCATTATTTTTTCTTCAGACTGTCTCTTCATGGTGAGGGATGATTATTCTCATATTCTTAAATTTCAGTCTATTTAATAGACTTATTAGAATTTTAAAGCTGGAGCGTATCTTAAACATGAAGTAGCCTAGAGATGACAAAGAGGTTTTACTTATACGCTAACTCTCATTAGTGAGTGGTAGCTACCTGGAACATTGCCTTGAGAAGCGTTCTGATACAGTGCTGACTGACTAGCCATGTCTTTCATGGGCAAACAAGACAGAAATGGAAGCCATTCACATTTTTTCCTTCCTTGTTCCAGTTAATCTATTCATTTTCTGGAAGAGAAAATTAAGGTCCAGAAAAGCAAAGCAACTTGCTCTTAACATCAGTGCTGGAGCAGAACCCAGATTTCTGTACTTCTAGCCTATGTCCCTTCCTTCACATCTGGTTTCAAGATTCCTTAAAGATAAATTATAAATTCTAGCCCTAAGATTTGCTGTCTTTCATATTTTAACCTGTTTTCAAGGTTAACTACCTGCCTTTGGTCAACAGCATAAATAAATCTGAGTATGCCATGTGAGAACACAGCATGATCACAGGAAATAGTCTTCAGCATCATAAAACTATCACATAAAATGTAGTGTCCAGTGCCCTACCTAAAAGGCACATGTTATAAGTGGTAGGGGTCATTGTCAGTCAAGTTAAGCAATGCATGGGGAAGAGAAATTGTCAGAGGAACAACAAAGATATCATCTGTAATATCATTTTGAGACATATTTGGCTTGAATCTTTACAAATGGCAGCAGAATATTTGCAAGGACTTTTGTCCCAGTGTGAAGAGGTGACAACTGGAATTGATTCAACGTCTGTTAACATTGGTCACGGTGCTAGATACTGGGAATCCACCAGTAAACCGGAAAGGCATAGTCCCTATCTTTGTGGTTGTTACATTTTAGTAGAGAAGTCAGGCGTCGAACAATGATGTGAGTGTTTTGAAAAAGGAAGTACAAGGAACTTCTTGGGGGTGGGAGGGGTAGCCGATAAGCCCAAATTTTTGACAATTGTCACTCGGAAACAGAATACAGAGGTCAATTTGTGATAACTTTCTGTAGCTATTCTGCATCCAGGCTGGATATTCAAAACAAACACTGGATTGCCGGAAAACTTAGGAATTTAATATTCACAAATCGATATTCTAATATAAGTAAATACAAATAGAAAAGACAAATTCACAGGGTAATAACCATTTGAATCTCAATAGATACCAGTTATAAAATGATACAGACCTTTAAATCAGTACGTCCTCTGATGTCTAAAAGATGCTTATCACTACTCACTAGATTCTTTTCCACTTGCTTTGCAAATAGTTTAAACATACATGGTAATCAGGAGTCATTATTTTTATTCACTTGGAAAGTCAGAAGTACCTTTTCCCAGTGAGATTTTGAAGGAAAAGTAAAACACCATTCATTTGGAGATTTTATGGGCGTCTAAACGTGTGCTTTTCTAAACAGGAAATGATTTATGACTTATCAAAGGATATGCCTGAGTCTCTCACCTAATCTCTAAACCCAGCCGACTTTCCCCATTTCTCTAACACTGTGCGTAGCAAAAGGAGACGCTCTTGATTAGCCAAGAGACACTGCTGCTCATACACCAACCTATATTTGACTCAGGGTTGGGGAATTGTGAAATAACCTAAATGCAGCACTTCTCCATGAAAATTGCTCAGAGGATTTTCCATTCTGAAAAGTAGAAGGAAACCAAGTAGTTCTTATAATACCATAAAACTTAGAAATCCTTCTTGTACAATATTACACTGACCTATAAAATGACCTTTGCACAAGGTGAACTTATTAAGAAGCAAGGAAAATAGGTAGAAAGGCATTGTTGGTACGAATCGAAATGCTGCTAAAATACCGAGTCTGGAAAATTGGAAAAAGATCTTAATTTCCAAAATTGTTTCTGCTCAGAAAGAAGTAAGAGGAATATCATGTGGTGATACAAAACTTGGCCCTTTTGAGAGTGTGTGATAAAATGGGTGGAGAACTATTGATTCTGACATAATCACTGCACATTTTCTACATTGTCATTGATTAATTTCTACAACAAACATCGATTTAGGATCTACTGTGTTCCAGGGCTGTGCTGCTCTGTCTAACACAGGAGCCACTAGCGGTAGGTAGCTACCGAGCACTTGAAATCAGGCTAGTGAGACGGAGAGACTGAAGTTTTAAAAATTTTTATTCCATTTTAATAAATTTAAATATAAATTTAAAAATTGACACTTGGTTCAGTTATTGAAAAACATTTATGTATGTCTGGAACAACTTAGGAATGTGAATCTTCTTTTTTTCAACTATAAATTTTATGAAATGTAAACAGAGACCAAATATTTTCTTTTTTTAAAATTATACTTTAAGCTCTAGGGTCCACGTGCACAACGTGCAGGTTTGTTACATATGTATACATGTGCCATGTTGGTGTGCTGCACCCATTAACTCGTCATTTACATTAGGTATATCTCCTAATGCTATCCCTCCCCCCTCCCCCCACCCCACGACAGGCCCCGGTGTGTGATGTTCCCCTTCCTGTGTCCAAGTGATCTCATTGTTCAATTCCCACCTATGAGTGGGAACATGTGGTGTTTGGTTTTCTGTCCTTGGGATAGTTTGCTCAGAATGCTGGTTTCCAGCTTCATCCATGTCCCTGCAAAGGACATGAACTCATCCTTTTCTATGGCTGCATAGTATTCCACGGTGTATATGTGCCATATTTTCTTAATCCAATCTATCACTGATGGACATGTGGGTTGGTTCCAAGTCTTTGATATTGTGAATAGTGCTGCAATAAACATACGTGTGCACGTGAGACCAAATATTTTCAATGAACATACAGTGTCTAAGTTGACATATGCCAGATTTCAGAGACTTAGAATGGAAAAAGCAAATTTTATTAATACTTTTTATTGATTACATATTGAAATAATATGTTGGATATATTCGGTTCAATAAAATATTAGTTTCACTTTTACTTTTAGAGAACGTGGCTACTAGAATATTTAAGATTACACACGTGGCTCTCATTTTATTTCTATTGGACAACACTGTTCTAGAAATTGTGCTGGCATTGGGAATATAAAGCTAAACATTCCCTTAAAGATTTTACCGAATGGTGGTACATTTACTGCTATAGCAGAGAGACATAGAGGAATAGAAAGGATGCTCTGGGGACATAGATAAGTAGCAATTAAATTAGGCTGATGTCAAACATGGCTACCAAAAATAAGGCATGCTTAAATTGATCCTTAAAGTTTGAGTGGAAGTTAGATGAAGAAACACGAAGGGTATTCCAGGAAGACGGAATGCCATGTACAATAACATTGGGAGGAGTAGTACAATACAGTGATTAAGAATCTAGAACCTCTACCCTTTGAGTCATATGCACTCAAGCTGTACCACTTACTACCTGTGAGATCACATGTAAATTACTTAACTTCTCTGTATCTGTTTCCTCCTCTGTGAAATGGGGATACTACTACTGCCAACCTTACAAAGTTATTGTGAGAAATGCATGAGTTAATATACTGCTCAGAACTGTGTCTGGTCCATATTGTATTTGCTGCTATTATTGTGAATTAGAAAATAAGAGAGTTCCCCACAGGTTGGAGTAAAGGGAGTTCTGTCTGCGAAAGTGTCAGGGAAGATGGGGCTACAGAGGTGACGAGGCATTGTGCATTCACCAGAGCAGTTTGACCTTTTATCCTTCAAGCTGTAGAGGATTAGTCACATCTTGAAAACATATGCCAGGCATAAGAGTAGCAGAGCATTTAGATGGATCTAAAGCACTAGATAAGAGATAAGAGTCCAATGCAGCAAGCTAGTTGAGCAGTGCTACAGGGCCACTGCGAATAGAGGGCAGGGCATGAATAAGGTTGATGTGGTTGCTAATTGCTCTTGAAACCTTTCTCTGCTTCTTTTTAGGTACCTAGCCAGACTTCATTTTCCAGCCCCTCTGTTGTTACATGTGGCCACAGGGCAGAGTTCTAGCCAGCGGAAGGTAAGTCAAAGGACATGGGACGCCTCTCGTGTGCACTCCTCTAGCTCATTCCCCTTTGGGTTGGCTGAATATCTTCAGGAGGGCAAACTTGGCAACTGGCTATTGCAGATGGAAGACCCTTGCTGACCTGTGTTCTTCTTTTTTTTTTTTTTTCTTTTTCTTTTTCTTTCTTAGATGGAGTCTCACTCTGTCGCCATGCTGGAGTGTAGTCGCGTGATCTTGTCTCACTGCAACCTCCACCTCCCGGATTCAAGCGATTCTCCTGCCTCAGTCTCCCAAGTAGCTGGGATTATAGGTGCCCGCCACCACTCCCAGCTAATGTTTGTATTTTTAGTAGAGACGGGGTTTCATCATGTTGCCCAGGATGGTCTCGCGCTCCTGACCTCAGGCGATCTGCCGACCTTGGCCTCCCAGTGTTGGGATTACGGGCGTGAGTCACTGCACCCCGCCTGGTCTGTATTGTTGAATAACTATGTGGGTTGGCACCCCTCCCTTCCCACACACACATCCAACACCAATTAACATGAATTCACCTTAGACTGTTTACATGAGAAAGAAATACATTTCTATTTTGTTTAAGTCATTTTAATAGTCCATTTGGAGGATGTTTAATATATTATAGCGGTTAGCCTATCCTAGCTATTATAGATATGAAAAGTATTTAAAGAGCTAAAAGCATTTTTTATGAGGAAAACAGACTTGATGACAGATAAGATATGAGAGTGATAAAGAAAGTTGTCACTAAATTCTTTGAGTAGCAGGGTCTCAAGTGTTATCTTCAGTGCAAATATAAACAGTGAACCGATAAGTATTTTCTTTGTGAACTTGCCAAAGTAAATTTTCAGCTAGCAATGAAGAACAGTAAGAAGTAGGAATCTGGCGAGGTTAAAGAAATTAGGCATCTTCCTTAATTTAGCAGAAAAGAGGTCAAGTTTCAAAAGACATTGGGAAGTCTGGGTGACCCTCAAGGATTTAGATAAGAAGAGGAAATTGACAGAAGTCAGTTGGTTAAGGTATTGACAAGATTTGAGTTATGTGGCCGGGTGCGGTGGCTCAGCACTTTGGGAGGCTGAAGTGGGTGGACCACAAGGTCAGGAGTTCGAGACCAGCCCGGTCAACATGGTGAAAACCCATCTCTACTAAAGACACAAAAAATTAGCCAGGCATGGTGGCGTGCACCTGTAATCCCAGCTACTCGGGAGGCTGAGGCAGGAGAATCACTTGAACTTGGGAGGTGGAGGTTGTAGTGAGCCAAGATTGTGCCATTGCACTCCAGCCTGGGCTACAGGGCAAGATTCCATCTCAAAAAAAAAAAAAGGATTCAAGTTATGCTACTCCAAAATCCAAAATATGGCAGCTTGATATTTGAGAAGACAGCAGAAGCAGGAAGGTGAGGAAGGTCACTGTCACCTTCTCCTTCCCCCTTTTCCCCTGAAGCAGGTCATAAGACTATCATACCAGAGGTGCACTTTTTATACTGGAAGGAAAGGAAAATTTTTATCTCTGAAAACACAGGGACACAGGAGGTTCTGCAGAAACAGGCCTTGCTGTGGTCACCCCAGTTTATTACCACACCCACTTGGTCCAGTCATACTTCTGCATGACTATCTACTTTTCTTCAAACCAGAGCATAAAAATACACACTTTTCCCTGATTCTTTGGGTCATTTCTGAAGGCTCCTGTGTCATGTGAAACTTATATTAAATAAATTCATATGCTTTTATGTTATGGATTTGTCCCTCATTATAGGTGCCTCAGCCATGAATCTAGTGATGGGTGAGAAAAGAGATCTTTTCTCCCCTGTAAGAGTCAAGTAGATCCTAAAATTCTAGACAAGCAGGTTTTGGGTTCTCAGAAAACAGGGAGTTGGCAAGAATGGTTCTGACATAGTCCAAACTGTGAAAATTGAATTATGGTTCCAAGGCAATAGCATTTTATACTCACGCTTGTTGAATAGGCAAAGGCTTCCAGGAGGAAGATTAGAGCCTGGTCTTTTCATCTCTGGAAACCTAGATGTGGTTTACTCTTAGAATGAAAAAGGGCTAAGTCTTTCTGGGGCTCTAAGGACTCTCCCTGTGTTGAACAGAAAAAGGGATAAACCTTCAACCGGGTTTGTAAAATATGGTTGTTCCATGGAATCACATTCAAGATCAAGGTCAAAAGTGATGCTCATATCTTGCTTTCTCTGACCCCACCCAGGATCAGAACTAGAGCCTTCAGCTGGCAACCCATTCCTTCTGCTGCTGAAACCAATCCTAACCAGCCAGGCAATTCAGCCGAAGCTCACTCAGGGACAGCATGGAAGAGGCGTGAGATGAATATCGCTGCTGCCATTCTGTTGACTGGTGTGAGCTCTAGACTTCATCACGATTACTATATTCCTTCTGCCTTCTGGGATTCCTTCTGACACTTGTTTCAGTTTAAGAACCATGTTTCTTTCTACTAGATTTCTCAAATCATTTTCCTTATGCTGTTTCTTCACAGGAATGACACACTTTTCTCATCATAATTTTTGAAAATATGGTGCGAAAAAATACTGTGTGCTATCTGCAGTAATTATTCTTTTCTTTGCCTTAAAAAGAAAGTATTCTAGGGAAAGGAAGGAAAACACCACAGAACTTGTGAGAATGGGCATTTGTGATTTCTAACAAGGATTTGTCAGCCTTTGGCTGCTCTGGACTTTACCAGCCACAGTTGCTGAAGACCTGCAGGTGAAAGATCAGCCCTTACATCTCTAAATCAATGAACTCCTTAAACTTGCCCCCAAATGTATCAGGAGCTGGACCCCCCACTAGCAGGCAGGGTCTGAGATTTCCTTGAGCACTCACTATGTGCGAGTTACTGTCCTAAATATGTCTAGTGTAGTAATTCACTTCATTCTAATAACAACCCTATGAGGTCATTACGCTAATCTTCGCTGTGGATACAAAGAAACTGAGGTATGTAGAGGTGACTCAGCTAGAAAGTGGCAGTCAAGTTACAGGAAGTTATTACCATTCTTTACAACTGCCTTTCCTGAAGTAATGGCTGTGTATAATATTGTTAAGATTGGGTCAACAAACATCAACCAAGTCAAATATTAGAAGCCCAAGCCCCGCCAACAGATGGACTCCTGTATTAGATGATTTTCCTGAGTTTTCTAACAACAAAAACATCAATGGCAACAGCACTATCAGCAAATATTTATGAGTACTTAATTGTGTAGTGCAACATACCATAATAAGTGGTTTCCATGTGTTACATCAATGTAATCCCAGTATCCAGTGGGCATCAGCAGAGCTGCCCTGAGCTGCAACCTCTTTCATTAGCAACCAGCTTAGACTCCTTAGTCATTTTGGCTGGGCTACTCTGGTGGTGATTCATACTCTAGGGCCTTGCTTGAGCTGAAGCTAGAACGCGGCTTTGTACCCTGGAAACCTGCCTATATTTTGCCAGTTTTCTCCCCTTAAGGAACTGGACCCTAGCTGGTATCTAAGAATTGCTTCTTTCTAAATAAAGCCTACTATGGCCACACCACCTTCCCAAACTAAGGTGCTGACTGATGCTGTCCTCTCCTTCTACCAGATTCCAAACTTTAGTTATTCATATTTTAGTCATTTCACTTAAGTTTACAACTTCCTCTTGCCCACTGATTTTGGAATAGCTGGTTTCCTTTCTTGAAGACTTGACATACCAATTACCAGGGCAGCCCTCTAGCCTCCTGTCTCCAGCAGTTAGCTGCTACAGACATTATGCTTCTTGTCAGAGGCAATGTGGGTCATGCTTTACCTCTAAACAGAATAGCCCCCTATTTATGACACAGAATAGAAAATGCCTGCAGGCAGGGCTCTGATCTTATTAATCGTCATATCTTTAACACTCTTTCTGTGCTGAGCACATAGACTATTCCTAATATGTGAATGAATGAAGGAATGAAGAATGAATGAATGGCTATTGAAAGATATCAATCTTCATTTTCCTTTCCTACTGTTAAAAATCAAAGAGATAATTCAAATTTCTAATTAGAATGAAACATACCAGTTCTAGTTGGTATTCTGACAGAAAAAAATTATACTGCAGGTTATATTTTTACACTAAAATTTTCCATCACGTAACTGGAATTAATTTATTCCAAGATAGTAGAAATGTATTGGCGCAGTATGAAATGAAGGGGATTTAAAGAACATAATAAAAAGAAGAACATTACAATCTGTTTAACATAACCTAACCCTGGGAAGATTAATAGCTTTCAATTCATACAAAGACTGAAGTCTACAATTTGATATACACATGGTCTTATTAAAAATGAAAGCTGGTTATAATGAAATGCTAGCACCATGCTAAGATTGGCATGGTGTATGAAATAGACAAACTAACAGTGTGGCAAGAGTTGGAGGTGGAATTTCATAGGATAACTTTTTAGTTCCAAAATGGTCAACTCACACAATGGCTGGAGATATAATTAAGAATTATGCTCTAAAAACAAATTCTGAAACAGAAGGTAATTAATATATCTTTGGGGAAAGCTGGATTTTTAATGAATCAGACATGACTGCAGAGAAAGGCTCGATGTTGCCCTCTACTCCCTCAGTCTGGTTAGCTAAAACCACCCCACACTAGGGACCTCCTGGTGCATGGGGTTAAATTTCACATTTTTGAGCAGTAAGCACGTGTTTGCTGGCACTCTTGCGGCATACTGGGCATGCTGTGGAAGGATCAGAGAATTTTTGGAATTGGGCACTAAATGTCTTTGTTCTATACAGTTTTAAATAAACGAGTCATTTTTAGACTTGGAATTTTCCTTTAAATCTGTTGTTACAAAATCTTATTTTCTAAATGAAACCATACTCAAAAGTGATATATATATATATATGTATAAACAAGATAAAAGATGAAAGTATTAACGTGGGTTAGGGAACCTTGGAAAGAGCCCATTCAATCCCTCTTCCCATCTCTCCCTTTGGCCTCTGAGGCACCTTGCAGAACTTTCTAGAATGATTTGAATGGTTTGCATGGTTTGAATTTGACTTGCATGGTCTGAAAGCTACCAGATCTGGAGCAACACTCATACTTTTCAGTTGAGGTAACTGGGATTTAAGAAGTTCAGGGATTTTTGCAAAATCACACCAACAAGTGAATCAATTGAGAGGGAAGGAAACAGAGTATTTTCGTAGCACCAGGTCTTGGTGCTTCTGACTTCAATTTCTCATTGCCCTGCCCCCTGGAACAGTGCCACTCAGTGGTTCATAGGTTGCCAGCATGAGCGTCATCACCTGGGAACTGGTTAGCAATGCAGAATCTCAGGCCTTGCCACAGACCTGCTAAATCAGAATCTCTGTGGTGGGACCCAGGCATCTGCATATTCACAAGTTTGCCAGGTCATTCTTCAGCACCTTGACCCTTGAACATCCTTCCTGCCTTTCCTTTTCTTCTGGTAATGATTCCTCAATTCCCAAGCTTAAAAGTAGTGAAAATGTCGTTATAAAGGAACAGAAAAAAAAATTAGGAAATTAGGAGAGGAATAGAGAGTGAAATTACTCTAGAGCCTTTATTCCCTCACCTCGGTCCCACTGAAGTCATTTGGAAATTATGTAGCTTTTTTTTTTTTTTTTTGTAGAGATGGGGTTTCACCATGTTGGCCAAGCTGGTCTCGAACTCCTGACCTCAAGTGATCTGCCTGCCTCAGCCTCCCAAAGTGCTGGGATTATAGGCCGCGCCACTGAGCCAGGTCTGGAAATTAAGTACCTTTGTTTAATGATGGCATTATGAAAAAGACTAATATGTTCTGCCACTCCTCTTCCTGGTTACTTCAGCTTTTTTTAAATGGGTAAACTAGAAAATCATTTTTCTCAAACTAAATGTCTTCATGTTTATCATGTAACATTTGTTATGTAAACTCATTGTTTAAATAGAAGGACTAGGGCGTGCAACATTTGGCCACAGAAGAAAATACGCACACACACAAACATAACTGATTTTTTTTAAAAAAAACATGTATTACTTTAAAAATATGCCAGTTAAATGTTAAAACTTATGTATGAATGTGCTAAAGAAAGAGACTAACACAAAATAATTTCTGGTAACATTTTTAGCATCATGAAGGCCCATAAAAATGAGGAGGGCATGGATTACTGAAATTGTGTGAAATGAGAAAACTACATAGAAACATTTCCAGGAATGCAAGGAGACAAAGAGAGCAAACAATTAAGTACATTGGATCCCTCCGTATCTGCTCCTTTAAAAAAATGTATATGTCACTCATTTACATTTTATGTTACATTATTATCTGACTCTTCTAAAAGTTGTTGGTGTAAATTAAAGATCATCTGAAGTGTCAGAAAATCAGGACTGAGAACAACTACCCTGAAAAAAAATCGATTATTTTAGAATGTGAAAGAATGGCCAAGGTCTATGCAAAGTTATTTTTGCTTTGAATAGAAACCCTGAGTGCAATGTTTAGGAATATAAACCTATTCCCAACATGCAAAAATTCCGTAGGCTTTTTCAAATGAACCCTCCAAGTCAGTATTTTAACTCTGCTACTGTGTATGTGCGAGGTTTCCCAAATGGAATTCTCTATTCCCAGAACAATCTTTTCTAAAGCCACAAAAAACACAAATAGAATTCAAAGTTCTTACGCTTGATATACTTTATGCCTTCTTTCATAAAACACATCACCTAGTTTTCACGTTTCTCTGAATATCCTCCGTTGTCACAAAAGATATATTTCTCCTAAGTTAAGCTAAAATGTATGATTTTAAAACAACCTAAATGAAAACTGCAAACACAAAACACGTTCATAAATTCATGCTTATGAAATTATGACTTACAGCATAAGGTATTGTTGACATTTAAAAGAATCGTTTATGAGTTTTTGACATCATGAATCTTTGATGACAACATTATCTGTGAACAAGAGATTATGTGGCCTTACACAGCATTTTCAACTAAAAGTTACAGTATTTGGTTTAACACAGAAACCACACCATAGGTTAAGTTTGAGATTATTTTGAAATATCTGAACTGCTCAGCAGGTAAAAACAAGTAATACAGCCCATTTATAGCTCATCAGTTTTTTATTTTGAGTCATCTAAGCAATAACTCAAGGAAGGTGAGAAAGAGCATTTGCCACCCTCCAGGGTGGCAACTGAACCTCAGGAATCCTCTGGAAATAAAGCCAATTGATGCTTCACGTCTCCTACCATGCTCTGCCGTCAATTCGCCACTGCCATGGACTCCACAATGGAAATGTGCCACACTTAGGCCACTTTTCATTTCAATTCTTTTATATATTACCCTCCCTTTTCATATTCTCCTTGGAACTGAATGAGTTACTGTTTCAAAGAGTGGGGGCCCTGTACTAGGGAAGGGTGGGGTATAATGACAAGCAAGTTCATTTGTTTGGAATAAAATAGTCAGCAACAGAACAATAAACACAGAAGTCTGCTAGAACAGGCCTTCAGTTTATCAACACAAAGAGTTTTCTTCATGACTTCCTTGGACATCAGTTGCATTTAAAGATAGAGTTGCTAATAATTTCCTTTCCTCTTTACTCGTTTAATTATGCAGTCGGATATTAAAGCATTGGGTCAGGTATTTTGCCCAATTTTAGCTATTTTATTTGTATTTTAACTATTTCCAATTTTAACTGTTCTTGATATAAATTAGAAATCTTGGCCAGTAAATAATTTGAATATAGCATGGTTTAATATTATAAAGGTTATATATGCATACATAGCATATCTCTCCCGTGTAACTATATCCACTAAAGTCCTAAAGTAACAATGCCTCTGCCTGTTATGGTGACTCGGTCTGGGTTTTCCGTAAAGCAGACTCAGGTTGATCCTAGGAAACACTGCAGGGAACAGGAAAGGAGGAGAGGAAGAGGAAGAAACAATCAAGAGTTCTTTACTGGGCTGGGCGTGGTGGCTCTTGCCTGTAATCCCAGGACTTGGGAGGCCAAGGCGGGCGGATCACCTGAGATCAGGAGTTCCAGACCAGCCTGGCCAAATGGTGAAACCCCATCTCTACTAAAAATACAAAAATTAGCTGGGTGTGGTGGAGCATGCCTGTAGTCGCAGCTACTTGGGAGGCTGAAGCAGGAGAATCACTTGAACTCCGGAGGTGGAGGTTGCAGTGAGCTGAGATTGCGCCACTGCACTCCGGCCTGGGCGCAGAGTGAGACTCTGTCTTTAAAAAAAAAGTTCTTTATCGAGTAGATTACTAATCTAGGGAACTGGGGCTCAATGCTATTGGGGATGCTCTGAGGATCATTGGAATATATCTCAAAATTATCTCAGAGGGGAGAGAAAGCTGAGATTTTTACCCATCTACTCTCCCTTATCGGTTGAGTCTTGCTCCTGTTAATAATACCCTGTTACTTTGGGCTTGGTCCATGTGTCCATCTACCACCCCAAAGCTAAGAGGATATGGAAAGGATACCTCCAGCATCTGTTCTACATGGTATTTGATATTACCCCAATATGTGCCCACAAAACAGTATACAGGATCATGGACTCAAAATGACAGCAAAATAAACAGATGCACACACTGTACACAAAGGATTTGATTGGGTTTGCAAAGCTCCCTACATTTCTTTGCATATAAACTAGACTCATCCCTTAAATTTCAAAGTAAAATCTCACCAACTGAGGGAAAGCTGTGGCACAGAAGTTCCTCAGAGTTTTAAAAGATGTGCTTTGGGTTTAATTCCAACCACATACATATAAAACCACGTCAGTTTCAAAGTCTAGGTCAGGGCTCTTAAAGCTAAAACAGCTAGTCTCAAATCTCAGAGCATTTTCATAACTGGATGATCTGTACTCACTTGCATTTGCAGGCAAAATTGTAAATGAGGAATTATAATATATATATTCAGAACAGAGAAGAAATTTCCCTAAAGAAAAGTACCAAAAATGTTAATGTAAAGATTTGCCACTTAAGAACAAATGGAAAAAAAAATCATTGGTGCCTAAGTTTTGACACATAATCTAAGGTCTGAAGTCTTTTTGTGTTTCACAGTATGAAGGTGTCCTGTACACAATATTTATACTATTCCTAGAAGATTGTAAATAGTATCTGAATGTGCACTGTGAGTTTCTCAGATTCAACCCCAGGAACGATTGTGCAAATGCTCTCCTGCATATAGAACCTGCTAGATCCTCTTTTCAGAGCTGCTGCTTTTTGTTTTTCTAGAGACAGGGTCTCACCCTGTTGCCCAAGCTGGAGTGCAGTGGTGAGACCACGGCTCACTGCAGCTTCAACTTCCCAAGCTCAAGCGATCCTCCCACTTCAGCCTCCTGAGTAGCTGGGGATTACAGGTGTGTGCCACCACACCCAGCTAAGTTTTTTATTTTTATTAGACATGAAGTCCCACTAGATTGCTAGGGCTGGTCTTAATTTCCTGGGCTCAGGAGATCCTCCCACCTCAGCCTCCCAAAGCACTGGGATTACAAGTGTGAGCCACCACACATAACCCAAAGCTGCTTCTTACCAGGCAGACAGAGGAATGGGAGCCAGGACGGCCTTGGAGAAGGAGGAAATAGTCATCCTCTCCTTCTTTTATTAGGAAGTGCAGGCCCCACCCCACTACTGTTCTACTAGCACAGTGCCTGTTCCACTGGGCTGCTCCTTCCAGCCCTACTGCTGCCCTCAGCCTCATACTCAGAACATCTCAGTGGTGAAAATCAGAGCACATCATGAGCTTGTCTGGAACAAATTAAGATTCTGGGCTTTAAAGTCAAACAGACATGGGTTACATGGGTTTGAGTCTCATTTGGCTCTGTGATCTTCAGCAAATTCCTTATCTGTTTCCTTATCTGCAGAATGGAGATGATAATACTACCTTCCTCAAAGGATTGTTGTGATGTATATATAGTGCTGGGTATTTAGTACTGAGAATATGCTAGAGGTTGCTATTTGTTACAGTAGTAGCAGTAGTAGTAGTAGTAGTAGTAGGCAAAGAAGGAAGCAAGCTAGTGCACAGAAGTCTCCTGAAAATCTGAAAAAGGCTTGGGGAAATTCAGCAGAGAGAGCTTTCCCTTTCTTCAGAGCAGAGATTTTTAAGTTGTGATTCAAGGGCCAGCAACATCCCCTGAGAACTTGTTAGAGATGCAAATTCTCAGGCCCCATCCTAGACCAACTGACACAGAAACTCTGGGGATGGGGCCCAGCTAGCTACGTTTTAACAAGGCATTCAGAAGATTCCTTTACAGGTCAACTTTTGAGAAGCACTGCTCTAGCGGAATAGCAGGAAGGGTAAATGCTAAGCTGAGCTTAGTTCATACGGAACGTTAACATTTCCTCTCTCATTAGTGGTCTCCTGGGCAGATCTAGCATTTGAGATTTTCATTTACATTTCTTACTTATATACCATGCAGCCTTGGGTAGGGCCTGTTAAAGATGGAAGTAGATAACTATTAGGTTGGTGCAAAAGTAATTGCGTTTTTTACCATTAAAAGCAATGGCAAAGACCACAATTACTTTTGCACCAACCTAATAGCTGAAAGGGATTATTTGTTCTCTGTCCAAAACCAGAAAGACCGAGTAGAAAGACTTTTACAGGCCATTTTAAGTCCTCGTTTGTTTTAAATAGGTACGTATAAAAATCAATACCGGCCGGGCGCGGTGGCTCAAGCCTGTAATCCCAGCACTTTGGGAGGCTGAGACGGGTGGATCACG
>NW_012117755.1:2757480-2775764 GCF_000951035.1 Colobus angolensis palliatus | reverse complement strand
AAAAATAAAAAAAAAAAATAAAAAAAAATCAATACCTATGTCTAAGTACTTCAGTATGTTAACAATCATCATATAATCACGCCCATGAGAGTATCATGTAATTAACATTGCACCATCATTACCCGTAGGCTGAAAAGGTGAGCAATAGCTACTCTTTAAATCCATTTAGAAATCATAGATGATTGTGTGGTAAATTCTATGTATTAACATAAAGTCAGATTCAAATCTTAAGGCTCGTAGAATAACATTTTCACAGCCATATGTTTAATAGCTGTAAAGAAAAGACAATTTTTTTTTACTGCTGAGAAATTTGATTACAGAGGGCTCTTATTTTAAGTATTGTCCTTCATTTAGAATCTTAAACTATATCATTGCATACGTCCTTTTGATTTTCAATGAGTACATATTTACATAAAATGTAGTCATTTCTCCCACTTCTTCATTGTTGAAATTGCCTTCGCCAACAGCCATGCAGTGTCAAGATGGGATCAGAATGTGTGGGAGCAGATATTTTTTCCAGTCACGCTTTGCTGACATATGCACTGTTCAAGAATTACCACTGAAACAATGTATGTGTCTGAGAAACATGTCGAAGAGCTGGCTGTTAATTCTTACCTATGCAAGAAGAAGAGAATATGAGAGTAAGAAGAACTTGGTTTGTTGAGACTCAACTTTGGCTAAATTGGAATCATTAAAGATTTAAAAAAAATGATGTCTGGGTTCACCCCAAAAGTCTGATATCATTGGTTTGGGGTACAGCTAGGGCATTTTTTTAAGCTTCCAAGATGATGCAAATGGTCATTAGTGTCATTTCCTTAGAGGTCACCTCTAACCTAACCACTTCACAGTAGTTAAATCTGGCTATGATCTGTACTAGCTGGTAGCTGGTTGGGAGAATCACTAGTACTGGGTTTTTGTACTTCTGCCCAGCCAGGCATTGATCATATTTTACATTAAGATTTGCATAAAAGAAGCAGGCCAGGCAGTGGCCTTATGTTCCTTTCCCCACACAAGGTCATATATAAAATATGTTATTATTTTACATTTTTCCCCCTCTAGCCTTTTCCCTGTAAGTATAAAATATGTTATCACTTTGATATAAATTAATCATTATTGACTACTCATTCACTCACTCTATTCTCTTATTCATTAATGCTTTAATTAAATATTTATTATGTAGTAGGTATACAGAAGCAAAAAAAGTACAAAAAGACCTCACAAAGCTTCAGATCTAGAGAGGAATACAAATTCATGGACAACTGAAATACCATATGGCAAAGGGTAAGACAAATGTACTGAAGTAGCACACTGAAGGTGCAGGAGATCTGGTTTTGGATGTTCAGGAATCTATTTATGAGGTGCTGTCTGAAAAGGGATTATCAACTAGCTAAGCAAAGGTGAGAGAGGCGAGACAGATTGTTCCCAGGAGAGGGAGCTACTTGATGGAGGGCCAGAAGAGAGAAACAAAGATATTTTATTTGATTGTAGAGTTCAGTAAAGAGGGATAAGGCTTGAGTGGTCACATGGAGTGAGAGCATGAAGGGCCATGTAAGTAGTGGAATGCTAGTAAAAGTCAAATAACTGGCTCTAGGGGATGGCAGTGGCACTAATTGTAGCATTTGCCAATTTCTGTGGTGTAAGTGCTCTCATAATAGCTGATTCCAAGCAACTAACTTGATGTCATTGAATGAAGAACTCAGTGGAAAAAGATACACATAATTGGCTCTTGGAATGTGTTAATTAGAAGATAAGTAGTTAGCAAGCAGAGCATGTGTGTACTAAACATAGATAGTGAGGGATAGAAGGACCAAAAGATACCCAATATTCATGAGGCACCTGGGTACTAAATATTCATAATATGTTAAATATACATGAGACCAAATATATAAGAGGCACTAAATATTCAAGATCAAATAAATATACATGAGCACTTAATGTTCACGAGGTCTTAATTCAGGCATCCATAGGTGATACCTATTCTACTGCCATAAGTCTTCTGCCTGAGAATTACATGGCTAGTCATCAGGCTATTTTGGCAAGTTACAGCTGTGGCCATGCATTCTTGTCTCTGTGTCTCTGATAAAGCACATGCCATTGAATCAGGCACCACCCATTTTGGACTCCCTTGTTGGGAAGTCAACTTCGGTCCTTGTAAGCACACCATAATTGGGGAAGGCTGATGCAATACAGAGTCAGACAAGACATATAATGTTGTGTACTGCAGAATTCAAGTACTCTAGTCTTCAAAGCCTGCTTATACTCTATTCTAAGTGTGTTAACTTAGCACATATCTTTCCCATTTGCTTCTCACTGTGATTTTAATAAACTCTGTGATTTAAGTATTTTAATTTGGTCTATGAGCCTTTCTGTTTCATGATTTGTATGGGGGGCCTGGTAGCATAGTTGAAGGCCATCATTGCATCAAAGTAATTCCCCAGATGACAGAGGAAGCTTATCATAGGTGAAATTTTAAAAGCTTTATGATAGGTGAAGTTCAAAAAAATAATAATAATTTAAATTTTTCAAGGGGAAAAACACCTCGGAGTTGATGAAGATCATTCATTGAATTTGTTTAATCATTTGCTACATTTTAAAGAATGAACTTGATTTCCTGTGAAGTGAAAAAAAGCAAAAAAAAAAAAATCTTGAAATGGATTGACTTCCGAAATGATTTGTGAGGCCACATCCAGAAAGGAATTGAGAAAAAGCCTATAAATATATGATCAAAGAAATGTTGAATTAAAAAAAAACCAAGCATCATATTCTGATGACACTTGCTCATTTTCACGCACTCATTCCAAAAATATTAAAAAACACAAGAGATGAATCATTTGATGACATTTGAAACAATGCAAAAATAAATTTAGATCTAAAGTGTCATTGAAAGACCTAACTAATTGGATTAGAAAGTTAATATTTAAATAAATAATATTCAGAAACAGATAGGATTATGCTCTGGCCTTTATTTCAATGTATATTATCAATAAATGCCACTGTAAAATTAAATATGCAATTTGGAGAAATTTAATTTAAGTTTCTGGGGATTTATGTACTGCCCATTTGTTTAAAGGCATTCTACGAGATACTGCAGGGGGCTACAAAGATGAAAAATACACTCTCAGGAGTTTACAGTCTAATTACAACGATGAAGAATGTTCTCCAAAGCTCTAAATACAATTTAGTACAAATAAAGTACAAATAAAAAGCTAAAGAGGTTTGAAGGAAGGAGAAACATAGCTGCATGGAGGATTGGGAACAGCTCATGGTTGTGGAGCTGCGAGAGACAGTCCTTCAATAATTAGGGTATTGGCAGGGAAAGAGCACAGAGAAAGCCAAGAAGGCCAAGGCCATTATGTGACACAGAACTTAGATGTGACCCTATAAAAGGCAAGACAGTGGCTCATGTGGCCTATAAACTCTTTTGAATAAAGATGCCCCAAACTTCAATGGGTAATTACTATGCTAGAAGCAAATTGTCTCAGTATCCTCTCGCCCCAAACATCATTATTAAATTGATCATTAGGCTTCCCAGGGCAACACTGGAAATAGAGTCATCTCCAGTTTGGGTATACAGACTTATGCACAACTGTCTGTTTTAACAAGGAATATGTGTCCTGTGACTAATTTGCCCATTTGTCTCCCCAACTACACTCTAGGCTCTAGAGGCCAAGGGTTTTATCATTTTCATCCTTACATCTAGCAATTAGTACATTGTTTAACCCTTAGCAAGCGCTCGATTAATGCTCATTGAATGAACCAACAAATGTATCAAGCAATAGTGTACCAAAATGTTTGCTCCAATCTGCTTATTAATAACTCAGTGTCTTGGTTGCCAAAGGAGAGGAAAGAGAAAGGGTAGAGTGTAGCAAAAGATGGGGAAATAAGATTCTAACTAGCACAATGAACAGATTTGAGTTTCATATGTACACATAAAATCGGCATAGACATGATACTCACATACAAATACAGATTGAAAAAAAAAAACCCATTGGGCTAAGAGGAATGGAGTTTCCACCATTCCCTGCTATATATCCCCTCTAGCTGGCCTTGGGTGACTTCTCCTCTCTTTCAAGGCTGCTTTAGCCATTTTAGAATGAAAATATTGCAGAATTGAAATGAGATAGGCATACGGTTTGATTTACTCTCTTAGATAAAGCCTGAATAATTTCGCTTACAACAATGACAGAAAATATTGGAAGATAACAAAGTGTCATATGAATTATCTGAGAAAGATAATATTAGGGTGGAATGAAGTGCTCTGAAGAGTGGCAATATATGAATAATACATATTATATGGAGAAACCCTTTTCTTTTTTGGTGAATACATGATTGAGTAGAATTTTACCTTGCTGGAAGGTAGAGTTTGTTCTTCTCTCTGTGCATATATATATGGAACTAGTCTCCACCTGAGAGCTTATGACCTCTTTCTCTCTCTTTGGTGTTGAATATGTGTGATACTGCAGTATTTCTCAAGCTGCGATGTGCGTGCAGATCCCTTGGGGATCGTCTTACAATGCAGATTCTGATTAAACAGTTCTAAAGTGGGGCCTGGGATTTCAAAATTCTAAAAAACTCCCAAGACATGTCGAGGCTTTAGTCACACTTTGTACAGCAAGGTGATACTCTTTCAAGAAATTGAAGGCCGGGCGTGGTGGCTCAAGCCTGTAATCCCAGCCCTTTGGGAGGCCGAGACGGGCAGATCACGAGGTCAGGAGATCGAGACCATCCTGGCTAACATGGTGAAACCCCGTCTCTACTAAAAAATACAAAAAACTAGCCGGGCGAGGTGGCAGGAGCCTGTAGTCCCAGCTACTCGGGAGGCTGAGGCAGGAGAATGGCGTAAACCTGGGAGGCGGAGCTTGCAGTGAGCTGAGATCCGGCCACTGCACTCCAGCCTGGGCGACAGAGCAGGACTCCATCTCAAAAAAAAAAAAAAGAAAGAAATTGAAGCAATTACTAACAAATAGGTCACATAAGTATGTAATTATAACAGAAGCGAATCTATGTGCACAAAAGAAAGAACTATGAAAGGAAAGAATTATGTCTGAGTTATATGTGTGTGTATATATGTGTATATATACTATATATATGTGTATACGTGTGTGCATATATATACTATATATGTACATGTATATGTGTGTATATATTTATGTGTACATATAATTGACATTATTACTGTGATAGAAAGCCCTCTCTTCTGCAAGCCAAATTATCTTTCACTTTGTTGCTTCTTGAATTCTTTTCTTCTTTCTTCTCCTACAATTGCATCTCCAGATCTCCTTGAAATGGTCAAGTAGAATGCCTATGGGCTATCTAACTATGTTGATGACAAGTTTGAATTCAATGACATTCAATGTATACCTAAGCAAAGCTGTCACACCACACTCAAGCCTGCCAAAAGAGTTTGTACAAATCTTTAAAATAATTTACAGGAGAGACAAAATTACCATATCATTCCCATCATCAGAAGAAATAATTCAAATTAAGAAAAATTAGAAATAAAAACGAAGAGATGACACTGAAAAATATCTCACCACTGGAAGATGCCTTTCATCTACAGTGATCTCCCTATAAAGCAAAGATACTTTTCAGCTATTATTCAGTGAGTTCACAGTTTCCTACGATATTGTGAATGTAATTCGTAGGCAATTTGCTCATGAAATCAGAATCTAGCCCTTCCTTTG
Source organism: Colobus angolensis palliatus (assembly GCF_000951035.1). Lineage (NCBI taxonomy): Eukaryota > Metazoa > Chordata > Mammalia > Primates > Cercopithecidae > Colobus > Colobus angolensis. Next base: position 2,770,080 of record NW_012117755.1, on the reverse strand, counting down.
TTGGGTTGCTGGCTCTCTGGATTCTTATATTCTTCTCTAGCTAGTGCCTCATTTCTCAAATTCCTTTCATGTCTTCATCTCCTTTCCTTATTTCCACCTCCCTAATTCTCAACTCACCCCAGTAAGACTTCTTGGCTCTGGCTCCACTGTAAATTCTTTGATTGCATCATCATGGACCTCTTACTTGAGGGTTAGGGCTCAGCGCCCCTAACCCTCACATTGTTTGAGGGTCAACTGTATAACACTTTCCCTAATTCCCAACTTACCACAATAAGACTTCCTGGCTGTGGTTCCACTGTAAATTGTTTGATGCATCATCACGAACCTCTTACTTGCTGAAACTCCAAGAAATAGTGTTCACACCTAGCTTATTCAGCTGCCTGGTAGTCCCTGACACTGCCAGCCACTTCCTTGTCTTTGAGACTTTCTCCTTGCTCAGCTTCCTAATCATTCTTCTCCTTTTTGGCCTGCCATTTTCTGGCCACACCTGCTTAGCTCCTACAGGAAACACTTCATAAGTGTTGTTTTCTGTTAGATATTCTGCGTGAGAAATCACACCCGTACTCTTGCATAGGTGGGAAATTCTTCAAATCTTAGGTGAGGAATCTTAGATGGCTTCTCTTCTCTTTCAAGGCTTGTGCATGCAGATCTTTTGGGGATCTTCTTACAATGCAGATTCTGATTCAACAGTTTTGAAGTGGGGCCTGGGATTTCAAAATGCCAATAAACCCCCAAGTTATGTCAAGGTTTCAATCATACTGTATAGCAAGGTTGACACTGTCTTTAAAGAATGATGCAATTACTAACAGATAGGACACATGAATCTCTAATTATTACAGAACTGAATCTATGAGCACTACAAAAGGAACTATGAAAGACATTATGTCTGAGTTATCATATCTTCAATGCAATCTTGGCTAAGGTAGTACCAAGATAAGCTCTTCCCAAAGCTGAATGGGCTTCACAATGATCAGGGTGGTAGAATTCAGTGGGCCCACAAACTCCTTTCAACTTATATTACGGATAGGGACATTTCAAAAGAGACACTCAGAACAGACAGTGCCGTGATCTGTAAGTGTTCACCAACATGTGCACACTTAAAACTTATACCCATTGGCTGGGCCCAGTATTTAGATTGGCAGCAAGACCAACCCCTCCTCTCCCTCCTCCTCCTCAGCCTACTTAACATGAAGATCATGAGAATGAAGACCTATGTGATGATCCACTTCCACTTAATTAATAGTAAATGTATTTTCTCTTCCTTATGATTTTCTTAGTAACATTGTATTTTCTCTAACTTACTTTATTGCAAGAATACAGTATATATTACATATAACATACAAAGTATACGCTAATCACTATGTTATCAGTATGGCTTCTGTCAACAGTTAGTAGTTAACAGTTAGTAGTTAACAGTTAGTTAGCCTATTAGTAGTTAGGTTTTGGGGGAGTGAAAAGTTCTACTTAGATTTTTCAATGTGTGGGGCTGAGCACCCCTAACCCTCACATTCTTTGAGGGTCAACTGTATAACACTTTCCAAAGGCTTCCTTTGCCCTGTTCTTAGACACAGCCCAGTGTGAATTTGTAGCAATCTTGTAATGAGCCATATACTGTCTAACAAGTTGGATGCTAATTTTACAAAACCTTTGATAAAAGGGATCAAAGTTCCTACTTCATAAGCTTGAGCAGCTGTAGCCTCAGGAACTTTCTCCAGATTGGGGGCAAAAATCCTATCTCCAGGAAGCCAAATTTGCAGCTCCCACACTCTCACAAAATCCCAGTTCACCTGAGGGACTGATGGGGAGTCAGTCATCATACTTCCTTCCCCTTTGGGCTGAAACTGAAAAAGCAAAAATAGGGTGGGAGGGTAGAAAGAACAGGAAGCGAGATACCCTGTTCATTGGAGAGGTCCTAAGGAAACCTGGCTGGAGTGAAAATCTGCTGTGCCTTAAGCACCACCCTTCCATCCTCAGTCCAATACACATCATATTACTCTGTCGTCCTCCTTCAACAGTGTTACTTACAGACTCAAGTTTACCATTAGTATATAATAGCTATAATATTTGTCCTTAAAATGCAGGCTAACTCAATGCTGCTGGGCATCAATCTAAATTTATTAAGGTAGGCACTGCTGTACTACGACTCTAATAATAATAATCAATAACTATCATTTATTGAATGGCCACATGGCAGGTACTATGCTTATCAGGGCTTCTCTGTCTGCTCAGCCCATATTTCTTTGTAAAATACAACATATTAAAACAACAGTATTTGGAGACAAAAATACATTCAATCCAACCACCTCATAATAAAATCAACATATTCAGTTTTCTATATTATCTTATAGTTCTTGTCCATATACATATTCAATGGTTATATATTTGTGGTAATATTTATATTCCACCTTTTCACTTTTTGTGCAACTTGATACATTATTTGTTCCTCTTTCATTCTCCTTTGAAAATTCAAGGTAACACATACTGATAACCTAGTATATATCTCTCCATTCCTCCTTCATGGTTATGTAATCTCATAAGATTAATTTTGTATTTTATTTTAAAAATGCAATATGTTTATTGAAACTTGTTTTGCTTTTTGAAAGATGTCATCACCATTCTTTCAGGACAGTAGACAAACTAGACTAAATAATAATTCATTCTGGGATGTCCAAATAATTCCATAATGTATTTAATAACTTCTACACTGAAGGGTATTTGCTTGATTTCTACTTTTTGACCATCATAGACAATGCTGAAATATACATCCTCTATATACAGCCTTTCATATTGGTACTTTTATTTCTGTAGCATTGATTCTCAGAAATGGAGTGACTGATCAAAAGGTAAGTGCATTTGAAATTTTCATAGATCATACCACATTTCTTTCCTCAAAGACCATAGCAATTTGTGTTTCACCTGCAATATCTGAGAGTGCTCTCCTCCATTAAAAATTATCATTCTTAATTTCTATCTGTTAGATAGACATGGCGTCTTATTTCTTTATTTTACTATCCCTTACTATTATGAGGGTAAGCATATTATCATAGTTTTATTTTTCTAGCTATCTGGATACCCTCTTCTGGGAATTGCATATTCCTATACTTTGACCAGTTTGTACTGGGTTGTCTTTTAAAAATATTAATTTAATTAATTAACAAATTGGTAGGAGATATTTGTATATTGGGGTATGCATCTCTTTATGTCACATATGTTGTGAATACATCTACTTTATTTGTTGTTTTCTTTTGACTTTGTCTTCTGTTATTCTAGGCAAGTTTTACCATGTTAACATATGTTCAACATTGCTTGAAGTAATATGGGAATTAAAAGAACACAAGACATAGTTTCTGTATTACAGAAGCTCTTATCTTTTCCTTATAGCTTTTGGGTTTTGTGTCTTGTTTAGAGAACGTCTTCCTCGTTCCAATAATTTTTGTTTTTACATTTAAAACTTTAATGCATTTGAAATGTATTCTTATATTGCACAAGCTAGGAGGCAATCTGTGTTTTCTAAGAGGAATTGCAAAGAGTGCTGGCACCATTTATTGAATAAAACACCTTTATTCCTTGAATTAAAATAACACATTTGCCATATAATGTTTCCAAAAACAATTTTTATTTATGTACTTATTATTATTATTATTTTTTGAGATGGAGTTTCGCTCTTGTTGCCCAGACTGGAGTACAATGGTGCGATCTTGGCTCACTGCAACCTCTACCTCCTCGGTTCAGGCGATTCTCCTGCCTCAGCCTCCCGAGTAGCTGGGATTACAGGCCAACATGCCCAGCTAATTTTTGAATTTTTAGTAGAGACAGGGTTTCACCAAGTTGGTCAGGCTGGTCTCGAACTCCTCAGGTGACCCACCCACCTCAGACTCCCAAAGTGCTGGGATTACAGGCGTGAGCCACCACGCCCGGCCTCCAAAAACAATCTGATCTGCTTCTGGACTCTCAATTTTGCTTCAGTGATCTACTTGCCTCGTTTTGTGCTAATACTATACCATTCGGATTACAGTAGCTTTACAGCAAGTTTAATATTGGATAAGGTAAGTCCCCTCCTTTATCATTAATGCAGAGACATTTATTATTTTTCATGCATTCCTGAGCTACTTGCAATTATTTATTATTTCATACGAACTTTAAAAGTCTCCCTTTCTCAATATATCTTGCCTTCAAGGCACTTGAAATTTACAGGGAATTTAAATTCCAAGATTTAAATAAAATCTTGATAAGGCTAAAATACTAGAAATCTATCTTATGAAACAGATACCAATATTAAGGTAAAACAATGAAAGTGAAAACCAATAAAATGTTCAGAGCACTGCTTAAATAGATTATGATACATCCACAAAATGGAACAATATGTAGCCATTAAACTAATGGTTAAGTTCTTTGTTATGGGTTGAATTCTGTCCAACTTTTCTCCAAATTTAAATGTTGAAGTCCTAACCTCTGGTACCTCAGAATGTGACCCTATTTGGAGATAGGGTCATTACAGAGATAATCAAGTTAAAATGCGGTCATTTGGTTGGGCCTGAATCCAATAAGACTCTGTCCTTAAAAAGGGAAGTTGGAGACAGACACATACACAGGGGGGCATGCCATGTGAAAATGAAGGCAGACATCTACAGGACAAGGAGCACCAAAGGTTGCCAACAAACCATCAGAAACTAGGGGAATGGAATGGAACAGATTCTCCTTCAGACCCCTCAGAAGGAACCAACCCTCCTGACACCTTGATCTCAGACTTCTACCCTCCACAACTGGAAGACAACAGACTTCTTTTGGTTAAGTCATCCAGTTTGTGGTATTTCACTATTGCAGTCATAGGAAACAAATACATTCTTTATGTACTGATACAAGAAAATGTCCAAGATGCATTGTTGAGAGAGAAGTATAATTCAGAAAAAAAGTGTGTATCGTATGTTACCATTAATGTAAAGATGCATAGATATAGAAAACAGACACATACACATATATATATACACATAAACTTACGCATATTTGTTTGAAATTCATAAATACCTCCTGAAGGATATACAAATAGCTGACAATACTGATTGGTGGTGGGTAGGGGAATTGAGTCAACAGTGTATAGAGGTAGGAAAAATAATTTTTATTGTATACATTTTTGTAAATTTTCATTTTTGAATCATAAAAATGATCACCTAGTGGAAAATAAGTAAAATTAAAAACAGTCAAATAAGATCCCCTAAATTCTCACCTTTAACTAACTTAATTCAATCAGATAAGTTGAACAGATCTTCTTTTGTACTTTGTATGTGGAAAGTTATATCAGACTGAAACATGTTAATACAGTATTTGCCTACAGACATAGATCTCTATCTTTCCCATTTACTCAGACAACAAGTTTCACCACGTTAATGTATGTTCAACATTGCTTGAAGTAATATGGGAATTAAAAGAACACGAGACATAGTTTCTGTATTACAGAAGCTCTTAACTGAATGTTGGAGAAACAAAGAAAGACTTAGGTGAAGCATGAAAGTAAATCACTTCAGTTTTTTGTGCCTGTTTTCTCAACAGTAAAATAACAAATGAGATAAATGACTGTTGAAGTCTTAAAATTTCTGAATTGTTTTGTTTTTTTTTTTGAAATTACACTCTTAGTTTGGGGATAATTGTATGTTCACAAGTAGTTGTGAGAAATAATACGGAGAGAACCAGTATACCCCTGACCCCATTTCCCTAAAGGTAAAATCTTGCAAAAATATAGTACAACATCCTAACCAGGATATTGACATTGACACAATCAAGGTAAAGAACAGTTCCAACACTACAAGGATGCCTCCTGTGTTGCCCTTTTGGAGTCACATCCATCTCTCTCTCTCTCTCTCTTTCCCCTGTTATCCCGGACTCCTTGCAATCACCAATCTGTTCTTCATTCTTTAATTCTGCCACTTCAAGACTGCTATATAAACGGAATCATGCAGTATGTAATCTTTTAAGATGATCTGTTTTTACTCAGCATAATTCCGTGGAGATTGATCTAAGTTGTTGCATGTATAAATATTTCATTCCATTTTATTGCTGAATAGTATTGCCTGGTATGTATGGATGTACCATGGTTTGGACAACCATTCATTGTTGACCGTCTGGGTTCTTTCCAGTTTTTGGCTATAATGAATAATGGTGGTATGAACATGTTTGTACAGGTTGTAAGATAAATGTCCAAGAGTGCAATTGCTGGGTAGTATGGTAGCTGCATGTTTAGTTTTATAGGAAATTGATAAACAGTTTGCTACAGTGGCTGTGCCATTTTACATTTCCACCAGCAATAAGTGAATGATCCATTTTCTCCACATCCTTGCTAGCGTCTGGTGTTGTAACTATTTTGTTTTAGTCATTCTGATAGATGTGTAGGAATATATTATAATTTTAACTTGCATTTCTCTAATGGCTAATGTTTTTGATGATCTTTTCATGCATCCATTTGCTATCTGTATATCCTCTTTGGTGAAATGTTTCTTGATGTGTCTCGCCCATTTCCTAATTGCATCATTTATTTCTTGTTTTACCTTGCAGTTTTGAGAGTTCTTCATATATTCTAGACATCCATCTTTTGGACATATGGCTTGAAAATATTTTCTATCAGTCTGTAGCTTGTCTTTTCATCCTCTTCACAGGTCTTTTGCAGTGCAAGTTTTAAATTTTGATGGGGTCCAATTGATTTTGTGTGTGTGTGTATATCATGCTTTCAATGCCAATTCTAGCCCTGGAGCCTGAAGATTTTCTCATTTTTCCCTAAATTTTTATAATTTTATGTTTTACATATAAGTCCATGATCTATTTTGAATTAAGTTTTTATGAGGTGTGAGATTTAGGTTGAAATACTTTTCTTTTCCACCCTAGGGATGTCCAATTTCTGCAGTACCATTTGTCGAAAAGGCGAGCTTTCTCTACTGAATTGCTTTTGCAACTTTATCAAAAAGCCATTCGGCACATTTGCATGGGTCTGTTTACGGGTTCTCTATTCTGTTTCTTTTGGTCTATGAGACTATCCCTCCAGCAACATTACACTGTATTGATAGCCTTACTATATTGTTAGCCATAATATTGGGTAGAGAGGTTACTCCCACTTTATTTACCTTTTCAAAAAACTGTTTTAGTTATCCTATGGCCTGTGACTTTTCTTACAGATTTTAGAGTATGCTTGTCTATGTGTACAAAAATCTTTGATAAGATTTTGATAAAAACTAAACTAAACCTTTAGATTGATTTTAGCAGAATTGATATATTTGCTATGCTGACTCTTCCAGTCTATAAACATGCCATATAATCTACTTATTTAGGTTGTCATTAATGTCTTTCATCAGCCTTTTATAATTTTCTACATATCGATCCCGTACATGTATGTTAGATTTATACCCATGTATTTCATTTTTGGGTAAGCAATTATAAATGGTGTTGTGTTTTTAATTTCACTTTTCACACCTTCATTTCCAATATAGACAATCCCTAAGTTATGATGTCTTGCCTTATGATTTTTTGACTTTATGATGGGTTTATCTAAATGTAACCCCATCAGAAGATGAGGAGTATCTGTGTATAAAAACGTGACTAGCTTTGGTGTGTTGTTCTCGTAGTTTTGGATCTTGTTAACCTCTCTTCTCAGCTCTATGAGCATTTTTGGTTATTTTTGCTTTTGCTTTTGTAGAATTTTTGATATTTTCTACGTATACAGTCATTTCGTCTGCAAATAGGAATAATTTTATTTTATACTTTTCAATATGCATGCTTTATTGCTTTTCCTTGCTTTATTGTAGTGTCTGGAACTTCCAGAACTATGTTAAAAAAGAGCAGTGAAATTGGGCATCCTTCCCTCACTAGCAATCATGGGGGAAACATTAAGCCTTCCATTATTAAAATTATGCTATTAATTGTAGGTTTCTGTAGATACCCTTTATTAACATGTGGAAGTTATCCTCTATTCCCAGTTTTCTGATAGTTTTCATCATGAATGGATGCTGGATGCTGTCAGATGCTTCTGCATCAATCGATATAATCATACGATTTTTTCTTCTTTAGTTTGTTGATATGGTAGATTACACTAATTAATTTTCAAATGTTGAGCCAGCCTTCAATACTAAATCCCATTTAGTTACGGTATGACACTCTTTTTTAAACTTTGATGCATACTATTTAATATTTTGTTGATGATTTTTATCTCCAGGCTCATTTACTGATTTTAGACCTTTCCTGTTTTCTAACTAAATAATTTAATGCTATACATTTTATTCTCAATACTGCTTTAACTACATCTCACTTTTTATTTTTTGCCAGAGAAAAAGACTAGATTATTCACAGCAAAGCAGTAGTGAAAGAACCAAGATTTTACTGAGCCAGTTCCCTAAGCCCCAGTTCCCACAGAGCAATCCCAAAGAAGTTCAGGAGATACCTGTACACACAGTGGATTGCGTCACAGGAGAGAAACCCTGAGCTTAAGGAAGCTTAATCTTTAAAAATAGACAACACATATGCTTGCCCTTCGCTTTAGAATCTCACTCACGTTGATGTTTTATTTCCATTTTATTTAGTTCTTCGTGTTTAAAAAATTTTTCTTTGCAAACTCCTCTTTGACCTGGGGAAAATTATTTAAAGGTGTGCTGCTTCATTTCCAAGTGTTTTGAGGTTTTTCTTTTGTCTTTCTCTTACGGATTTCTAGCTTGGTTTCATTATGTTCTGGGAACATATGAGTTGAATTCTCTAAATTTGCTGAAGTTGTTTGGAGTCCAGAATATGGTTTATATCAGTGAATGTTCCATGAGAGCTTTAAAATAATATGTATTCTGCTACTGTTGGGAGGAGTGCTTCAATTAGAACCTATTAGTTGATGGTGTTGTTCAGTTCTCTTTATCCTTGCTTATTTTCCATTTAGTAGTTCTATCAACGGAAGAGAGAGGAGTGTTGAAGTCCCTAACTAGAAATATGGATTTGTCTGTTTCTTTTTTCAGCACTACTAGTTTTTGCTTCATGTATTCTGAAGCTCTGTTGTTAGGTGCAAACACATTTAGGATTATTATGTCTTCCCAGTGAATTGACACTTAATCTTTATGTAATGTCCCTGTTTGTCACTAGTAATTTTCTTTGCAATGAAGCCTACTTTATCTGATATTAACATCACTGCTGCTGCTTTCTTTTGATTAGTTGTTGCATACTGTAACGTTTTCTATTCTTTTAATTTTAACTTACCTATGTTGTATTTGAAATAAACTTCTTTTAGACGGCATATTGTGTGATCAGCTTTTATCAATCCACTTGGCTAAATCTCTTTTAATTGGTATATTTAGACCATTTGCATGTATGGTAATTATGGATCTATTAGGGCTTCAATCTGACAACTTATTATTTGGTTTCTGTTTGTTTTCTTTATTTCTCATTCTTCTGTTTCTTTTTTCTTACCTTCTTGTGGGTTATTTGAACATTTCTTAAGATTCCATCAAAATTTATTTATAGTATTTTCTTAATGTATCACTTTGTATAGTTTTTTAGTGGTCTTGATAGGCATTACAATATGCATTAACATTGCAATCTACTGGAATTGACTTCAGGTAAAGTGTAGAAGACCTCTTACTTCCACTTAGGTATGTCTTCTTTTAAAACATAACTGTCTTAAGTATTTTCTCTACATACATTGAGAACTACATCAGGCGGTGTTAAAATTTTCACTTCAAACTTGTGATAAATAGAATAGTCTATTATTTTACTCTTACTTTTACCCATTCTACTATTTTCTTTTCTTTCTGAAATGCCAAGACTCCATTTGTTATAATTTCCATTCTGTTTAGAGAATGTCTTTTCGTCATTCTTTAAGAGCAGATTTGCTAGCAAGAAATTCTTTGTTTTCCTTAATCTGAGAATGTCTTTTTCCCTTTAATTCCTTAGGAAAACTTTAGGAGTTATCTGATTACCTAAGGGTCTGTACCTTAGACTTTGGTTAGGCTATTCTGCAATTCTGTACGTTTAAAAGTCAATTTGTGGAGGGCTGATGGTGATACAAATGATTCTTGTTCACTAGATGCCAGTAAAATTTTCTCATGGAGTGCAATAGATTCCTGCCCTACAGATAGTGATCAGTATTGTATCTGTTATAAAATTCATATCAGCATTCTGGATTGTTATATATGTGTACATATATATATATATATATGTGCCAATTCTTCAGACTCTCCTTTGAACCAACTGTAACTAACATCTTACTAATTCCTTCATCAGTTAATGATCTAATAAAATGTTTTACACATATTCATTTTATATTTTTATGGGAGTCACAATTTTGTTTCTTTAGAAAAGTAGCCTTATATAAAATACAAATATAAAATGACCCATTAATTCATTATTTTACTTACAAAAGGTACCTATGTATCTGAAAGTTTTCTAAGTGCCTGACACACAACTTCTAATGATAACTCTTCTGTACTCATGATAGATTTATCTAAACATTTAAACAAACATTGATACGACACTATTAACAAAACTACAGACTTTATTCAGATTTCACCAGTTTTTCCACTCATGCCACTTTCCTGTTTCAGGATCCGATCCAGAATCTCCCACTGCATTTGGTCATTGGGTCTTTTTGGTCTCCTCTAGTCTGTGACAATCTCTCAGTTTCTTCTTGTTCTTCATGACCTTGATACTTTTGAATAGGACTAGTCAGGTATATTGTAGAAGTCTCTTAAGATTTGACTGAAGTATTCCCCCTAGTAGAGGAAGTTACGGGTTTTGGGGAAGAATACCAGAGAGAGAACATGTCCTGTTCATGACATCATATCACAGGAGACGTGATATCAATATTATCACTGGTGATGTTATACTTGACTACTTAGTTAACTTGGTGCCTGCCTGGTTTCTTTCCATTGTTATTCCTACTTTTCCATATTCTATTATCTGGAAGTAAGTTACAGCGTTCATGGAGGGGGTTAGGGGAGGATTAAGCTCTACATCCCAGGAAAGGAGTATCTACGTATATTAGTAAGAATTGTTCTATAAGGGAAAATTTTCTCTCAAACATGCTTTTTTAGTAAGCAGAGAAAACACATTATTATCTGAGTGGTTGCTATACGGCTAATCTCATTTATCTTCTTTTCTAAATTCATAAACTGGCTGTTTTTCCCTTTTCAGGCCAGTATAACTTAATAGGATTATTTATCTTGTGTTATCATTAATTTATTTGTTTAGATGACAAAGATTCCTTTTGGTAGGTTCTGGCACTCAAGACTAATAGGTTTTTCCATATATTTCTATGGCTACAAATTGTACCAGCATACTGGGAAGGAAAATGAGCTGACAGTATATGTGTCACTTTGAATCACTGGGTATCCTACAGGGAATATTGAGTTACTTAAGCTTCAAAGAAAGATGTGACAATGGCTAACCATATTTTAGATTTGGATTTTTAATATTCTCACAGCCTGGCTGGGCCATCAATTTTTAATGCTGTTTTTCTCTTAAGTTCTTCAACAATTTCTCTGGGCAAGTTTGTTTCAAATGCAAGACTAATTTTAAGCTTGATTAAAATGTTAAACAGACTGTCATGCCATTTGTATTATCCTTTATGAAAAAATCGATACTTTAACAGACTTCCTTAGTAAACTATTTTGAGAAACTCAATAGCATTGTTAAATAAAGCAGAACTTCCCAACAGATTCCAATATTTTATATGTATTCTCTGACAAAAGGGTAAAATAAGACGCAATGAGTTACATGACAAAGGATTTAAAGGTGTGTGTGTGTATGTGTAGAAAACAGCTTTTAAACATTACAATATTCTGAGGTAAGGGTGGAAATTCACCTCAGAGAATTTTTAATTGTCTGAGACCTGATGCCTCAAATTTAGCATGTTATTCATCTACTGTTATAACATTACCATGTTCTATTATGATATTTTTAAAATATTGTAATTTTAAAAAATCTGCCTCCCCTACTAGATTGTGAGCTCTGACTTCAAAGACTGTGTCTTATTCCTACTTCTTTCCTCGGTATGGAGCATCACACCTGGTGCACAGTCACACTAGCCATATTTCATGTGCTCAATAGCCATATGCTATAGTACGGCACAGCACAGATATAAAATATCTTCATCAGTATAGAGATTTCACATCACAGTCCTGGTTTAGAGCAGGATGTCTGAAACTTGGCACTACTGACATATTGGACCAAATAATTCTTTGTTGTAGGGGGCTGTCTTGTGCATTGCAACATGTTGAGCAGCATCATCCTTGATCTCTTGCCACTTGATGACAGCAGTATCCCCGCCCCCAATGTGACAACCAAGAATGTCTTGAGATGTTGTCAAATGTTCTCTGGGGATGAAATTATATCAGGTTAAGGACTGTTGACTTAGATAACTACTCCCTGAACTAGAGTCCTGGAAACCTTTAGGTGGCCAAGACTTATTCTAAAGAATTGCTGAACATCAAAAAGCTTATCCACCATGATCAAGTGGGCTTCATCCCTGGGATGCAAGGCTGGTTCAACATTCGCAAATCAATAAACATAATCCAGCATATAAACAGAACCAAAGACAAGAACCACATGATTATCTCAATAGATGCAGAAAAGGCTTTTGACAAAATT
>NW_012117755.1:2692973-2755318 GCF_000951035.1 Colobus angolensis palliatus | reverse complement strand
AAACCTGCACGTTATGCACATGTACCCTAGAACTTAAAATATAATAATAATAAAAAATAAAAGAGATTGGGTTGACTGAGGAAGGGGAACATCACACACTGGGGCCTGTTGTGGGGTGAGGGGAGGGGGAAGGGATAGCATTAGGAGAAACACCTAATGTAAATGATGAGTTAATGGGTACAGCACACCAACATGGCACATGTATGCATATGTAATAAAGCTGCACGTTGTGCACATGTACCCTAGAACTTAAAGTATAATAAGAAAAATAAAAAATAAAGAGATTTTGATGACTGAAAAAAAAAAAAGAAAAGAGATATAATTGGCTCACAGTTCTACAGACTGTACAGGAAACACAGTGGCATGTGCTTCTGGGGAGCCTCAGGAGGCTTCCAATCATGGCGGAAGGCAAAGGGAAAGCAGGCACATTGTATGGTGAGAACAGAAACAAGAACAAGGGAGAGTGGCTGAGAGGTGCCACACAGTTTTAAATGACCAGATCTCACAAGAATTCAATATCAGGAAGACAGCACCAAGCCATGTGGGATCTACCCTCATGATCCAAACACCTCCCTCTAGGATCTACTTCCAGCATTAGGGATCACAATTCGACATGAGATTTGAGCAGAGACAAATATCCAAACTATATCACTCAGAATCTAGAATAGAAAGAGTATGCCCCATAGCACTTTTATTCTCTACAGAAACAGACACTGTGCTGAGCTCAAAGAATAATAGTGATTTATCAAATGTGAATGTGCAAACCTCTTTTGTACTGTATCTATGGAATCCTGGTTACTGGGGCTTTGAGCCACTGTCCCATAAAATCTTCTAATACTACCTAACTGATAGCGTGTCTTTAAAAATCTAATTTAATGAAATGATGGACATAAAGCCCATGGAACTGACTGTGTAATCTTCTCTTATTTGATTAGATGTTAAACTTGGAAAACTTTTTTTTTTGATAAAATATGAAATATGTAAATGAGTTAAATTGTTGTGACTTTCCTTGTAAGATTAAAAACAATAAGGTTTTTTTAATAAAAAAAAAAAAGAATTGCTGAAAATTATTTTCTTTTAAAAGAGACACCAGGAGGAGAGAGATGAGCAGAAAACAGAGCTATTGAGTACTTGGCTTAATACCTTGGTGGTGAAATAAAATGTACAACACACCCCTTTGACACCTGTTTGCCTATGTAACAAACCTTCACATGTAGCTGCAAACCTAAAATAAAAGTTAAAATAGGCTGGGCGTGGTGGCTCAAGCCTGTAATCCCAGCACTTTGGGAGGCCGAGACGGGCGGATCACGAGGTCAGGAGATCGAGACCATCCTGGCTAACACCGTGAAACCCCGTCTCTACTAAAAATACAAAAACTAGCCGGGCGAGGTGGCTGGCGCCTGTAGTCCCAGCTACTCGGGAGGCTGAGGCAGGAGAATGGCGTAAACCCAGGAGGCAGAGCTTGCAGTGAGCTGAGATCCAGCCACTGCACTCCAGTCCGGGCGACAGAGCGAGACTCTGCCTCAAAAAAAAAAAAAAAAAAAACAGAAAAGTTAAAATAAATGAAAAGAATAGGAATAGATTTAAAAATAAAAATAAATGTGATCTCACATATAACAAATGTTTCATATCATTGCGTTAGGCAATGCTGCTTAATAAAAGAAACATTCATTATAGTAGAATCATGCCACGGCCATGAGAATCAACCCTTCCCCATTTCTCTTAACCAACACACCTTGAATCCGTCAAATTAAACTCTTGCATAAGAGGTAACCACCTTCAGATTTCTTTCTTAGAGCTGTATCTCTAAAAGAAAACATCCTTACCACTTTAGTGCAGGCCTGGCTATGAGGATCCACATTTTTTTCCCTAATGGCTTTAGACATACTCTGGACACAAAATAATTTTTCTTGCCAAGGTCGTATGCCAGAAATGCTAGGAAAATAACTCCCCCCTTGGAAGCAGTCCTAAACCAATGACTAGCAGGATTTTGTGTATAAATACCCCAGCTCCCTTGCCCCTTTGAAAGAATAACTCTTAAACACACGTTTTCAATCCATTTAGAATTTCCCCAGTGGGATTAAATTCCACTAGACCAGTGACAGTTGGCTTGATAGTGCATTTTTTACTGAATGATTTCTCTTCACAGTCTCACTATCTTACCTCACATTCATCTCTGCCTTCTGTAGTAGCTGGTGCTTCACATTCCTAGGACTTCCCAAGTTCTAAGTACTTGGAATTCAGGTTTCCCAGATATGCTAACTCCTCCATTCTCTGCATATTCCAAAATGTTTTATCTTTTTCATTTTATTGTTTTTCCTCCCAGATTTTTTTCTCTTTGTGAGTAAATATCATTTTAATTCCCCTATTCTCATTTTAGTAAAGGTTAAAGAGACATCATTTTTAACCAGAAATCCCTATAAGTGATCTATAGAAAGAAAAAAATTAGCAAGTAAAAGACATTTGACTAGTTGCATGAGTCAAGGGTGAAGTAAAGGAGAGGATGAAATTCATGATAATTTAAATTTAGCCACTGGGAGGTTGCAAATAAAGACTCCTCTCTCTATAAGTTAGAATTCTTTATAGCCTTAAATATCTCAGGTCTAGTTTATTACCTATATTTATTTTCCTCACTATTTTTTACTGCAAAATATTCAGAAACCATTCATAACTTTAAGTCACACAATTCTAATTTAATGATTAGGTTAAAGCATACAAAAATTCCTACTAATTTTTTTAGCTCTATAACACTCAAATATTGGCAATCCTATATGGCTCAAACTAATATTTTAACATATTGTTTATGGACACACTAGAAATTGTACTGTGTATGCTAACTTTTACACTGGGATCTAGATTATCCCAACCTTTGTACCTCTGGATCTTTTCCAAGCTGAATGAATATATTCATACAAGGTTGTACTCTGGTTAGCATTCTGTTCATCAAAAGACATGATATCATGTATATGAAACACGAGAAAATTTGAGTCAGTTAAACTGAAAGACCTACTTAGAAAAATATCTACTTCTTTGAGTCACATTCTTGTGAATTCTGGCTTTTTAAAACTATTTTTGAAATTTTAGTAAGTTTACATAAAACAGCACTTTGTAAACTATAAAGGATCATATACAAAAGAAGCACATTACTATTAGTAATTATAATGCACCACCAGAAATAAAAGATAGAAGGCCCTTTAACCTATTTTGACTATGAGACAAGAGGACAGAATCAATTTCCCCAACAGCCAGGGTTCAGTATTATTAATAATGATAATAAAATGAATCTACTAACAACATACCAAGCCTTCACAATATGCAGGGCATCGTACTAAGTGCTTTGTGTGAGTTTTCTCATTTAATCTTCACAATATTAATCTCTACTCCTATTTCTCTATTTAGAAACCAGGCCTGGAGTGATTGAGAAACTTGAAGGAAAAATCACACAGTTTGAAAGTGACATAGCTAGTGTTCAGAAACAGAGTCTACACTTTCATTACTATCCTCCACTGCAGGATAATTCCAGTGCAAAGGATTATCTTTAAGTAAAACATAGAAATAAGGATGTAAAATGGAATTTAGAATTCCGAAGTCTATCAACAAGGAAACTAGTGCTATTTGTCCACAAATACCCAGTGCTACCTGCGGACAGAGCTAGAAAAGTGCCCAGATGGCCATTTACTTCACCACTAAAGTGAAATGCACCAAACCAAGGGGAAATGACTTCTCTGGGAACTTAACAATTTTACCTTTTTTCCTCATTTAATTATAACGTGGTCTGTTAACTTGCAACCGTCTGTTTGATGTCTCTTCTTTTTTCAGTCTTTAGCAAATTCCACATTGTGTTTGGCCAAATCAGACATAAAATAAACATCAATTCATTTTCAAGAGACAAAAGAAAACTATGATTTTATTAACAAAATTACTTTTCTCCTAATCTTTTGTAAATGTCACCTTCTCTATGAAAACGCTCTGTTCAAAATCAAATACTGCATGTTCTCACTCATAGGTGGGAATTGAACAATGAGATTACTTGGACACAGGAAGGGGATCATCACACACCGGGTCCTATTGTGGGGGTGGAGGGAGGGATAGCATTAGGAGATATACCTAATGTAAATGACGAGTTAATGGGTGCAGCACACCAACATGGCACATATATACATATGTAACAAACCTGCACGTTGTGCACATGTACCCTAGAACTTAAAGTATAAAAAAAAAAAAAAGACTACAAAAAAAAAAAGAAAATGCTCTGTTCAAATGAGTTGTGTAATATTTCATGGCTCTAATACAATTACAAAATATACATTCAAAGGAAACTATGATTTTATTAACAAAGTTACATTTCTCCTAATCTTTTGCAAATGTCACCTTCTCTATGAAAATGCTATGTTCAAATGACCTGTGTAATATTTCATGGCTCTAATGCAATCACAAAATATATATTTGGTATCAAGATAAATAAGATACATGTTAATAAGTCCCTCTAAAGTTGTAAAATTTACACTATTAGAATGAAAGATTCCTGAGGGCTAAATAAATTTTGTCTCTACTTTTCCTCCTCTTTTTAAATGCCTGGTCTTGTTGTATAAACATGGTGCTTCAGTATCTTCTTGATGATAATGAGGTGGATTTGGCCAATGTAGCTATTTAAAAAGTCTGCTCTTTCTTTTAACTTATTTTTGTAGATGTATAACAAAACTAGTTACGGAAATTCTCTGAGATTTAGATAAATAATTTTTTTCACATAAAATTGGTGCTACAGAAATAATATGTGGACTATAAGCTTTCACTATTATTGAACATTTGACCATATCTATGAACTATTGAGACAGTTGAAAAAAAAGCCACAGCAGGAACTATATGGAGCTCAACTCTGCAACTTAATTGTGAAATTAATAAAATAATAACAATTGTAACAGCAGGAACTAAATCATGCTGGTGTAACTGCTGGGTTTGTCCTTACATATTAACTCTAAAGGTTATATTCATCGTGGCGCCACATTTTTGGAAAGAAGGGCACATCAGGATTTTGAGGGCATATTTTAGAGTTTTCCTCTGATACTATACCATATAATATGGAGCACTAAAATCACAATAAAATGTTTCTGCTTTGTGTGAAGGTAAGTAAGTGCCAAGCTTATTGTAAGGCATTTCAAATCTCGGACACAACGACTTTCATATTTCAACTAATATACTGGGCTGTTTCACTGTGCTCATTTTTATAATTACCGTAGTTTCCTACATAAACAGTTTTAAATGGACCCATTGCAACACGCCAAGAAATAATTAGCTCCTATCATTTAATCTTACATATTTATATGTATCATAGCATATGTTGGCACATATACTCACTTACTAATTCAAGCATCATCAAGTAAGTCTAGATCAGAAATATATTTAGCAGTTCCACCTCTACATATTCTTTCACACTGAGCTAATTAGCCACTAGTTATAGAGAAAACGATAATACTTTCTAAAATATATATTTAGATATTTTCTAAAATAACACTTTACTTTGAAATGGTTTAAGACTCACAAAACTTGCAAATATAGTAGAGACTTCTCACGCACCTTTCACCCAGCTTCGCCCAACGATAATGTTTTAAATACCCATAGTACATTATCAAAGCTAGGAAACTGACATTGGCACAATACTATTAACTCAAATACAGACCTCATTTATATTTCACCAGTTCTTACATACACTCTTCTACATAAATATTTATTTTAATCTGGCTTAAATCCTAACTCTTACATTAGACAAATATGTTTTATAGCTATTTTAATATCATTTCAAAATTTTCTAAATAATGTTCAATGTAGTAAAATTATAAGAATGATAATCTGATCACTTAATTCAAAACTCTTTGCTTTCTGCTATGGGATGGTTGCCACAGAAAATTTCAAAAATTACCTTTCTTTTTAAAGACAGAAAGCATCTTGAATCAGAGGGCCTGACTTTTTATCCCTGTTAATACGTATGTTCTCAATTACTCCATAGAAACCATACGTGGAAAGTTTAGTTCTGCTTCTTTGCTCCCAAGTCTCATTTCTGACTAGCATTTTTCTTAACATCTGGTTTAATGTTCACAGCAGATCAGCTTTCAAATACTTATTTTAAAACCCAGAAATTAGTCAATTTTACACCTACAATTATAGGTCCTTTAGGATATTCTAACAAGTAAAAATCCCAAGGACAAAATATATTTTTTCAAATAAAAATATATGAGTTAAGATATTATATATAATGCTTTGTATTTTCCATCACTGTTCCTATGCTAGAAGTCACTCACAAAAGCTAAATAGTTGGCATAGATATTTAGCAAATATAAACAAATATTTGCTTCCTAAATATTTTAAAGGGTTAGTCATTATTAATTTTTATAAAATGTATTGCAATCACATTAATCTCAACCATATACTATCTTTGTAATGTGGATATAAGTTATTCAACAGGCGTTTACTGTGATATTGCTTTAATTAATACTTGTTTTTTGTAAAGTATTACCCGCCTTTTGATGACATGTCCTTAATGACTACCCCTCTTTTGGTGAGTGCCAGATCATTATTAATTCCTTTTGTATTCATTATAACAACATCAATCAGGGAAAGCTCATTTGCTATTAATGTGAATATAACAGGTAATTCCATTCTAATCTAGTAGTGATTAATGTTCACTTGGTAGTAATTAAAATATCACACTTCAAAGTGTTAGCATTGGACGATACTTATTTTGTGTGGCCTTTTAAAGAACCACAGCAGCTTGTCTGAACTTAGAATTGAAAAGGTTAAAGAAAGGCGATTAATCTAAGGACAAAGATAAAAGATTCTTACGTGGCTGGGAAAAGTGAATAATGGTTAAGTGAAGGGTTTACAAAATTTGTTACTACTTTTTGGTAAATCAGTATGCCTCATATATACCCAGTAATATCACTACTTCATTTGTAAACCAAAGAAAAATGAAATCGACATGTTTAAAAAGCCATTGTTTTAGTTCCATGATGCCAATGAATTTTCAAACTACCTGGATTCCCTGTCCTAAATGACAGATTACTATCAATGTGAGAGTTACAACTTATGTTTAAAAGAAGTGGCCCTTCTGATGTTATCATTGTATTTGTAAATTAGTAAAAATTAAATGTTCTACCTAATTTTGAACCAAAATTGTCTTTATATTGAACAAAATCACCTGAAACACATTGATGATATATGTTAATATTATAGCTTTATCATATTTTAGGTAAACTATACAAACTTCCATTAACATCAATAACCAGAGAGACTCCCACACATATTGACACAATATATTATGTTAGATCAGAGCAGTGCTAGTTATTGAGTTTTAAAATCCTGGAAATATTAAACTTACTGGAGAACATTATAGGTTTTCTGTAGGCATCAGAGATTTATAGGCTATATGGGGTAGAAAATGCATGTGAACCTCAAAACAACCTTGAAGTATAGGCAAGACAGGTGTCATTAATCTTATTTCACAGATGAGGAGATGGATGCTGAGAGAAGTTAAGAGACTTGCCCAAAATCCCACTACAGAGCATTTACTTAATCCAGGGCTTTTAACTTATTTTCCTGTTCTTTCCACTGCAGTCCATGCCATCCTGCCTCCACTCACTTGTGACAGCTTGTAGAGAACAGATGTAAGAAAAATTGCCACGAGTTTAGGAATATCCAAATAACAAAAACTATCAGACTATTAGGGTGGCCAGGGAAGAAAGAGAAGAGAGGAAATCAGGAAGGCTGGGATTTTTCAAACCATTTGGGCACACCCCAGGTTTATTCCTGACATACTGAATACCAAGTCTGTAAGTCACAGAATTTGAATTACAAATCCCATCAGAAAGCAAGATTTTTGATGTGCTACTGGAGCCACTTAGACTAATTCAGAAACTAAGATGAGGCTGGCCTACAGATGAAGCTTACTGGGTAGATACAACTGGTACTCCAGGGCATCAAAGGGAAGATAAACAAATCTGTGCAATGTGCGACCTAGAACAAGTCATTTGCTATTTATTTAACTTCTTTTCAACCAACAATTATTAACAACTATCACGTATCGTGTTGTAAATTAGGAATAGAATGATTAACAGGACAAAATCATTGCCTTCAATAAGTTCACGGCTGATAAAGGCTCTAAAACAGGGCTTTCCAATGGTATGCTAAGGCACACGCCCTGATTGGGTTATAGGTATCTCAGATATTGATCCCGCTCAGCCCTGGGATGGTTAGGCAGCTTAGTCTTCAGCCAACTTACCTGATATCATGATGAACAGATCAACTTAATCTGTTCATCATGATATCAAAAAGACTGAGGAACACTGCAGAAAAGTTTGGGCTTTCTTACAGAAAAGACTGTATAGCTTAGCTGAGGGAGATCTGGAGATCAGAAGATGTTTCCAAGAAGTGTGATAAATTTCAGCTTAAGCCAGAGGACAGGTGAGAGTCCTTGTGAACATTTCAGTCAGTTTAATGAACAACCCAACAATATTAAGACATGTCAAGATTAGCAAGCTTCAAATTGTGTGATAAAAGTGCGAACAGTTCTCTAGAGCCATATTGAATAATTTGTCATTCTCTTCTACCTTTGCCAACAATTCTACCCATTGGCCAAATGCTTCTTTCTCTAATAAATTCTTGTTTTTGCACAATCACTTGCTCCTTTGAACCACCTAAATTGATGTTTCCCAAATGTGGTTTGTTTAACAGTAGTGGTAGGGAGCCAATTTACCATGTTACACAGATAAATAGCTTATAGTTTAAATTTTAATATTCATTTAGTTTTATGTGTATTAAGAAAAAAAACACGCTACAACATCAGACTACAATTTTGTGGGAATTATCACTTAAGGCTAAAAGCAGAAAAAAAAATGAGCTGATTTTAAGAAAAACATTAAGTAAATAATAGTATATTTGTTATTCAAAAGATTGAACAATGGAGTATATATTTGTTTCCTATTGCTTCTGTGACCATTTTCCATAAACTTACTGGCCTAACACAACACAAATTGATTATCTTATAGTTTTGGAAGTCAGAAGTTTGAAATGGGTTTCATGGATTAAAATAAGTGTTGGCAGGGCTATATTCCTTCTGAAGAAGCTAGAGGACAATCTATTTCCCTGCCTTTTCCAGCATTAGATGCTACCAACATTGTTTGGCTAACAGCCCCTTTCTCCATCTTCAAAGCCAGCAGTGTGGCTATCTTCATCTCTCAGATTCCCACTCTCCTGCTTCCATTTTCACTTATATGAATCCTGTGGTTAGATTAGGCCCATCTGAATAGTCCATAATAATCTTCCCATCTCAAAGTCACCTGCTGAGCAACCTTAATTCCATCTGGAATCTTAATTCCCTACTGCCATGGAGAGCAACATATTCACAGGTTCTGGGGATTAACATCTCTGAGGGGCCCATCATTCTGCCTACCACAGGGGGAAATAAAACTTGCTTTAGCCAATGGGATATTGCAGGCTTGATGGAGGCAGGGGCTCAACAAATTGTTTACATGTTTGCACTTCCACTCTTCACCTCAGCCTTCACAAAAAGGACATGCTTGGGCTGGTTAGCCTGCTGGAGGGATGTTCAAGATGTGAGCAATAGAGCTGTGTTGACTCAGCCACTTTCAGACACTTAAGATCTCAGCTACCCTCCAGATTCGCAAGGGAGCCCAGTCAGAGTAGATGAACTACCCAGTACAAACCATCAGCCCACAAATTAGTGAACTCAAGAAGTACTTACTGTTTTAAGCTACTGAGTTTTGAGGTGGTTTGGTAATAGAGTGATATACTATTATATATAACTGATACAGATATAAAATGATAATTGTGCCAGGTAAACTATTAAAACAAAACAAGATTTACCATCCACTATTACCATCATATTGTTAAGGAAGGGGTATTTCAACAACGGGAAAGAATCAGAAAGACATAGTCTCAGACTAAATGGTACACTGTCCTAAGAAAGGAGGATGACAAGCTACAAGCTTAAATAATTTCTCTCTCTCTCTGTCTTTCAGTCCTTATAGTTCTCATTTCTCTGCTTATTGAGGAAATCTTCACAGATCATCTGCGTTTGAGAACCTCTGCCATACACTACTTAATGTAATGCTTTGCACATTGTAAACCCTCAAGAATGTTGTTAAATGAGTAATCACAATGTGAGTTAAGTCATTCACAATGGTGTGCTGCTAATTCTGGAACTGAGGAATGTGGTCATTGCAGTATACTAAGCTGCGTGAAAACTTCTAGAAAAAAATTATAGAGAAAATGTCACCTTCTCCTTTATTTTAGCAATACTATTGCAGCATATAAAATCATGCTGTGACTTTACGGGAAGCTGCGCCTTGCTAATTTAAAAGGACACATTGACTACATGCTGATTGGCTTGGGGGAAGGATTGCTTACCATGTTGATTTGTTTCTGTTTTAATTTTCACCTGCCTGTCTGCAAATTTTCCTTAAAATGGTAAAGGATTTAAATTAATCAATAAGGTGTTATAAAGATTTAATGTAAAGTACACTTTAAAAACCAAGTTTGAAAACTTCCAGGTCTATTTAGCACATGTCATAGTGTAGCTTAACCCATGGTGCATTAACAAATAAAGGTCAAAGTTAAATTTTATAAAAAGGGGAACAATATTCCTCACAAAACATTCCACTGGAATAAAAAACATAGGTTTTTTTTTTTTCTATATTGACAAACCTAGATTCTTAATTATAATAATTCTTCCTAATGGTCTATATCTAATAAGATACAGTGGAGTATTAATAAACATGTTTTATATTCTCTGGTCATATTGTTAATGGATACTTCAATGGACTGAATTAGAAGGCACTACAATGCATATTGTTTTATCAAGGGCAAGTTTATTTTGCTTCATTTATGTAAAAACACATCATTTTTTGAAAAGATAACATTATTTAAGGGTAAGAGTATTAGAATATTAAAAATTAATCACACAGAGAGGGATGGATAGATGAATATGTAATAAAGCAAGTATAGTAAAATTTCAATGGCAAAATATAGGTGCTGGATATACAGATGCTGACTGTAAAATTCTTTCAACTTTGCTGTATGATTAACCATTTTAATATTAAAACATCGACAATAATCCTAAATTGTAAGAACTGTATCTTTACATACTTGTATACCCGTGCCACCATTTTGTAGCTAATTCCCTTTCTGTAAATGTGGTTATTAAACATTTAACATTGAAATATCTGAAAAAAAGTTTTAGAGGGCATGATCATCCTGTACAACTGAGAGATTTGTAATGCCTTGTAGACCAGAGGCCTAGTCTGAAGTTTGAGGTTATCTTTAAAGAAAGAATAAGAATTCATTGAGGATGGGAAGTTGGGTAGAAGGTCTTGGCAGCAGATGGAAGTATTGGGACATAAGGTGGGTAATATCTAGGTAGCCTTAAATTTTCTGCTGCATATATCACTCAAGGAGAGTGGAAGAAATGGGGTCTTGGAGAGATTATGTCATGTGTGACCTTGCATGCTACACCAAGGAGGTGGGAATTTATCTTAAAGATATTGAAGAATTTCAAACATGAGTATGGGGGTGACAGCATCAGCCTTCATGTTAGAAGATAACTCTGACTGAGGAAGTGATGCTAGATGCAGGAAGACTAGTGAAGAAGTTACCGGAGTTTTCTAGGTGATACGAATAGTAATAGCATCATCAGCAGCAGTCATAGTGACTATTCTTTATTAATTGCATTTTATGTACCTTACTCTCTGTATAGTAATCTCATTTAAGCCCTTTAGTCACCTTAAGAAACAGAAAATTTTATGAGGAAACTGAGGCTAGAAGAGATTTAAAAATTTGCCAAAGGCATCAATATTCGAATCAGGTATGCTTGACTTCACAGTGAAAAGGGCCTGAAACCATGGAGAATCATAGAGAAAAATCCATTTTAAGACAGACTTAGGAGGTAGAATTTGCAGTATTTTGTGTCAGTGTAGACGTGTGCATAAAAGAGAGAAGTCTCACCAGAATCAGAAGTTTCTAGCTTAAATAATTGGGTAAATGGTGGTGCCATCTTCTGAAATAGAGAAGAGAGGCAGTAGGGGATTTTGGTTTGGGACATGCTAATTTTAAAATGTCTGTGGCCATGAGTAAGACTCAAAATATTTAACAACTGCTTTATCAAAAGCCCAACCAAGTAGAGAAAACACTAGTCAGTACACCCTACCTGTGCTCATCAGCAGGTACCAGTCCTGTGGTCTAAATACAGAAGTTCATGGGGGAGTTGCAGATGTCAATGTAGAAGGGCCAAGAGGGGTACATAGGCAGCATATCCTTTGAGAGTCATCTGCTTATAGATACTAATTGGAGCTGTGGATGAAGATGAGATCACAGAAGAGATGTGGCATGGAAAGTGAAGAAGTGCTGAGGGTAGGATCTGGGGAGCAGCCATACTTATTATGGAAGAGGCTGAGCATGAATCATCAAGAAAGAGACTCAAATGTCCTACGGAGAAAGGTCAGGTGAAAACCTGGGAAAGAGGATGTTAGAGAACTAAACGAGAAAATTACAAGGAGAAGCTGAGTCAGGCAATTTGGCAGGGGGTAGGCTATTGATTTTCTTAGTGAGAGCAGTTTGCCTGGCTCTCTTGGTAGGAGTAATAGCCAGATAAATGGACTGAAAAGTGAGCTGTGGGTAAAGAAGGGGAGCTAGGCAGCTCTGCTACATTTTCTTTTCTTTTTTAAAGTTCTTTTCTACGATGAATTTTTATTTGAAGTTCCGGGGTACATGGGTAGGATGTGCAGGTTTGTTACATAGGTAAATGTGTGCCATGGTGGTGTGCTGTGCCTATTAACCCATCACCTAGATATTAAGCCCAGCATGCATTAGCTATTTTTCCCAATGCTCTCCCTCCCCTTGCCCCACCCCCTGACAGGCTCCAGTGTGTGTTGTTCCCCTCCATGTGTCCATGTGTTCTCATTGTTCAGCTCCCACTTTTAAGTGGTAACATGTGGTATTTGCTTTTCTGTTCCTGCGTTAGTTTGCTGAGGATAATGGCTTCCAGCTCCTCAAAGATCTAGAACCAGAAGTACCATTTGACCCAGCAATCCCATTATTGGGTATATACCCAAAGGAATATAAATCATTCTATTTTAAAGATACATGCACACGTATGTTCACTGCAGAATAGCAAAGACATGGAATCAACCCAAATGCCCATCAGTGATAGACTGGATAAAGAAAATGTGGTACACATACACCGTGGAATACTACGCAGCCATAAAAAGGAATGAGATCATGTCCTTCGCAGGAACACATATGGAGCTGTGCTACACTTTCACAAAGTTTGGCCATCGGAAGAGGGAGAGAATTCACACTAGGCAGGGGTGGAGGGGTGAAGGAGCAGCAGCGGTAAGCTTGGACAATTGTTTGTTTGTTTAAATGAAGGGTACCAGAGTGGTAAGCTGACAGCAAAGGATCAGCAGGAAGGTGACTTAAAAAGTACAGAAGGAGGAGATTCTTGACAGAACAAGGCTCAGAGGAGACAGAATTTAGAACAGGGTATTAGCCTCATACTCTTGAACCTTCCATATCCTATAGTCACACAACAGCCAGAATAAATTTTTCTTAAAGGAAAATAAGTCACAAATTTATTGACTATTTTCCCAACTAGAATGTAAACTCCAATGAGGTGCGGTGGCTCACACCTGTAATCCCAGCACTTTGTGAGGCTGACGTGGGCAGATCACTTGAGCCTAGGAGATTGAGACTAGCCTAGGCAACGTGGTGAAACTCCATCTCTACAAAAAAATACCAAAAAATTAGCTGGACATGGTGGCACTTGCCTATAGTCTCTGCTACTTGGGAGGCTGAGGGGGGGGGGATCATCAGAGCCCAGGAGGTAGAGGTTGCAGTGAGCTGTGATCATACCACCACACTCCAGGCTAGGCAACAAAGTGAGACCCTGTCTCAAATAAAAAAAATGAAATAATAAAAAAAAGAATGTAAACATATAAACTCCAGAGGGTGGGACCATTGTTAGCTGTGAGGGACCTGACTTGCTGAACCAGCCTAAGATATTTTGAGTTACTCCTTTTCTCTTTC
The DNA here is from genome assembly GCF_000951035.1 of Colobus angolensis palliatus. Taxonomy (NCBI): domain Eukaryota; kingdom Metazoa; phylum Chordata; class Mammalia; order Primates; family Cercopithecidae; genus Colobus; species Colobus angolensis. Next base: position 2,741,227 of record NW_012117755.1, on the reverse strand, counting down.
TTCGCCCTGTGAACAACTTAATATTTGGCTTCTTTCTTTCTTTTTTTTTTTTTAATTTCTTCCTCCCTACTCATTCCCACCCCGAAACTAACCCCAAAGCTAACTTCAGCTTTTTTCCAAATTATCCCTTTTGCTTGCTATGAACACAAGTTTGAACCTCAGCTCTGTTGGTGATAATTTTGCCCATAGGAAGCTTCTGGCAAAAATAAAACAAAGTAAGTCTTTAGGCCTCATTCTTTAGGAGGTTTTCCTGGCCTAAATTGTTTTTGCTTTTTAATGATATTTTAATTAGTGTTTCACCAAGTGTGGTTCTCAATCAGCAGCAATAGTATCCCCTGGGAATTTGATAGAAATGCAAATTATCAGGCCCCACTCATAGCTAAGTGATTACACTTTGTGGAGTCTCTTCATCTAAATGTCTTCCATGGCAAAAGCCAGTGAAGAAAATCTCTGTACATCATTTTTTTTTTTGTTGTTGTTGTTGCTGTTGTTTGTTTGGTTGGTTTTGTTTGTTTTTTAATGGTTCTCAGGGTTTTGTCTCCAGACCAATGTCATCAAAATCAACTGGACATTTGTGAGCAATGTGAACCCTCAGGTCCTACCCTACCTGTAACTGAATGTAAAACTCTAGGCGTGGGACCATTCGATCTGTGTGTCTACAAGTCCTCTAGTAGCTCTGATGCATGTTCAAGTCGGCCCTAAAGTGTTGGATTTATAACCTACAACTGTTTCTTTCTAGAAAACAACTATGTCAGGGGGAAAAATAAAAACAAAGTTTTCTATTAATTAAAAACGTAGAATTCAAGAGCTAAAGGAATCTCAGGACAATGATTAGCAAAGATAAATATACAAAGGAATATAAAGTAAAAATGCAACTGAAAATGGCTGAAGAGAACGTGGACTAACACATAATGTTTGAAACAGAGTATACTATTTAAAAGCTACATATGTGCTAAATCTCAGAATTCTTCCTTCCATGTGCTAGTTTGAGAGGCAATTTATTTCTGGCACAACTGCCATATGCATTTATACTAATGTGAAAGACTTCTTGTAATGAGAAGGTAATACACTGCATTTAGTAAACTAGTTTTCAATGTGAGAAAAATGCCTACATGAAAATGTTGCCCTTTAAAAATCTTCCCTTGACTATTCCTGTTTATATTCTTGATAGCAGAATAGCTTTGGGAAATGTTCTGAATAGAATCCAAAGCTACTCTAAAGATAGGCTGACAAGGTTGTCACCATACAGTTCCTATGTACCATGAATCTTAGAATCAGGAACGTTTGAATCAAGACGTTTCTCAGAGCCAATCTGAAATGTGTGTATATTTATATGACTCTCAGGGAAGAAGATATTGAAAACAAATTGATCAAAAGGTTATACACTCAAATGAATGTTGAATTTGAATGCAATGAGTAATGATACAATTTAGGAACTAAACTCTTTTTGAAACTGCCTTTCAAGACAGTTTGCAATTACAAAAGAAATGTTCATGCGTATTGACGTTTTTTTATTTAAAAAATTGATTGCATCTAGATTTACCATTCATGTATTTTGCTCAACATAAAAAGATTTTAAAGACTGACAAAAAATAAATTCTACTTTCAAAATATAAAAATTTGATACCTTTAAAGATGTTAAAAAAGAAAAAGCCACTGAATAGTAACAACATCGTAGAAATAATCGTACAGGCTCCTAAGGTGACCATTAAGAATTCTAACTTACACATATTATGTTTTTTATTTAAAAAAAATCAGTTGTTCGAAGGAAACACAATTTCAATTAGACAGGAGGAATATGTTCAAGAGACCTATTGTACAACATGGAGACTATAGTTAACAACAATGTATTATATACTTGATACTTGCTAAGAGTAGACTTTAAGTGTTCTCACCACAAATAAAGTGTATGTGAGGTAATGCATACGATAATTGACTTGATTTAACCATTCCACAATGTATAGGTATATCAAAACACCATGTTGTACACCACAAATATATATAACCTTTATCAGTTTAAATAAGATAATTAAAAATCAGTTGTATTACTTAAGTTGCTTGTTAAAATATGTATCTGTTACTATAATCAATACAAGTAATTATGAAGCAGTTCATGCATGCTGGCAAAGCCAGTCAAGCCATTTGTAAGTGCCTCTCATTGGCAGTGAATGTATTTTTTTTCCTTGGCCTCCTAAGGCCCTTATGACATTTTCTGGGTCAGCTTTGTTAACTCCTCTCACTTAACTCCATTCTCAATGGTCAGCGAGGCTTGGGATTTAGTCATTTTCACTTTTCTTGGTACATGGACCTCTCTCCCCGCCGTACTCTCAATATTTCAATTATTATTTGACTGTAGATGAGCTCCCAAATCTTTATTTCAGCTTAATATTCTATCCTGAAATTTCAGACTCACATAGCCAACGGCCCAAGAATATTCCCTGAACTTGTCCTCCTTTTGCATATTCCCGAAATAGGATATGTCCTAAATCAATGTTCTCAAAGCCTGGTCCCTCACCAGCAGCATCAAAATCATGGAAGAACTTTGTAGAAATTCAAATTATCTGCGCCCTCCCCAGACCTCCCCAATTAGAAGCTTAAGGGTAAAACGGTCATCTGCATATTAACAAGTTTTCCAGGAGATTCCAGTGGAGCTTAAATTTGAGAACCACTGTCCTAAATCATGCCCAGCATTTACTCTGTGTATTAATCATGTTTTTTAAAAATGTCCATATTTTATGAATGCTTGAACATCTTGAGGTCCTTGGAAGGCCAGGGAGAGACTGCCCCTCCCAGGGCTAGCTAATTCCTAAAGACAGCAAATGACTTGTAAACTTGTTCCCTTGTGGATTTGTTGGATTGCTTTTCATATACAAACCAACTGATCCAAAGGCCATATCCCCAACTACTTTCTTCATCTAACTGTTGTTACCCCAAACCATTATTTCCCTCACCCTAACTTTCTCCCCCGACCCTAGGGTCTGGGACCAGACAACCAGAGACCACTTTTACAGCCAAGAAACTCTGGAAATTATTTGAACTATCCAGTCCTAAACTTGTTCAGACTTGCCTATCCTACCTTACTCATTTCTTTTGCTTGGAAACCACAATAAAGGGTCTGGGCTACGCTTTCCTTTTCTGCCTGCTGACTGACTCTGGAGCTTTCCTGCGTGGCTTTGCATGGAGTAGTATGTACCCTTCTCTTGAGAACTGTGAGTAATAAAACTTCTTTTAATGGAATTGACCTCTCTATATTGTCATTCAGTCATTTCTGTAAATCAAATACCTGTGCAACTGAAATACCCTGCCCCTCCCAACAGAATCTAAGTTTTGGGTTCCCTACTTCAGTGAAGGTTTCTAGCTGTCCAAAAAGTAGAAATTTTACTTTTTCCTTTTCTATATTAATCCATTACTAGATAGCAAAGTCTACGTTTCTTTTTTTTTTTTAACCTTGGAATCTATTAACTTCTTTCCACTGCTTATACCAATACTACAGTTTAAGCTACCAATGTGTCCAACTGGGCTTCAATAACTTAACGAAGGATATTTTTGCCTCAGTTTATGCCCTTCATTTCAATCCAATTTACCTTTTTAAATGAAGTCACTCCTTTGCTTAACACAGAAGCTTTAGTGGTTTTTACCATTGTCATGCAAGTAAAAAAAAAAAAAAAAAAAATTCTGACCCTTGCTAACTTTCTAGCTTCATCTCTCCCAATTCACACTCTAGGTTTACCAAGCAGCATTCCTCTTAAAATCACTTTCCCATGACTTTAGACTTGCGCACAGTATGTTGCCTGGCTTAGAGAATACTCCTCACGTTTCCTTCCCACTAACTGACCAACCCATCTCTTAGGTCTCCACTTAGATGTCAGGAGGAGCCTTTCTTCACACCCTCAGGCTCAGCTCTTCTAGCATTCCAGGTTCTATCCTATCCCATTTCCTGCTATCTCCCAGACTCGTTGGGAGTCCTATTTCTGTCAAAATCAGCAAAGGAAAGCGGGTAGAGGTTAGGGGAAGAAGGAACTGGGGGTAAGAAGGAAGACAATATGCATCAGGGTAAAGGAATGAGTTGTTGGCATTCTTAGTTGAAACTCTGAAGGCATTTTCCATGAGCGTAAATGCTATAGGCACTTTCACAAATCACTTTCAAAACATACTGCAATGTTTGACCTCTTATTTAGTTGACATTGTTATCTAGGTTGATATTTATTGACCCATTTTGTTTTACTTAGTCTCATTGTAAGCAATGATATCTTAAAATCAACTGTTTATAGTACTGGCTATATTTGCCAAAAACACATTAAACAGATTAAATTAAATTCACATAATTAGAATTTTATGAGAATGAGAAATTTCTTAATGGGTATAATGCATGTTATTAAGGTGACGGATACCCTAAAAGGCCTGACGTGACCATTACACAATCTATGCATGTAACAAAATTATACTTGTACCTCCTAAATTTATATAAATAAAACCAATAAACACAATGCCTCCCAAAATAAATACATAATTGCTAAAATTTGTAAAAGTATCAAGCCATGTGCCATGTAATAATATTCCATTTTCATTCTTCCAGTGGGAAGTTAACACTAAGGGAAAAATTATAGATGACAGATAATGTATATTGGTATGTCATAAATTGAATTAGCCTAGGAAATTAATTGTAATTTATATTTCTCCCTGTGGCAAATGTATTTCAAATCACAAACATCTTAATTGTAAACTAACTAAAAAAAGACTACTTATAATCTAGAAGGCCCTTGATAATTGAAATACACTTAGCAACAAACAATTGAGTTTATTTTGCTGATTCACAATTCACAAGTAATGTTAAGGTCAGGTTTCTGATTGCTCATTCGTAGTTGTTTTCCAAAGTGTTGATAATTTAATTTTATTTGGGCTCTAAATGATTCTTCCAAGGCAAAAAGGTCCCAGCTGCTTTGCAAAGAAAGGTAGGCAGGTTTGCCTAAAAATCAAGAACGACATCACCCACAAGAAATTTTCTTGTTAAGTTGCAAAGTAACTTTTAGTAACTTAACAAATGTGGGATATATTTTCAGACTGGTGTTTTCCTAGACTGGTGTACCCCTATGCACGATCTGAATCAGACTTGTTTTTAATCTTCAATTAAAAACAAGACTTTCATTCTAGATACGAATTTTAGTCTGATATCTTATTCTTAAAGACTACTTTCTCATATCACAAAGTTCTCACATCCCCAATATCCAAACCAAGACGTTTAAGACAACATTCTCATAGGTGATAAATGACTATAGTTTTTGTGCTTTTAAAATAGGCTTGGGAAATGACCTGTATTTTGCATTATGTGCATCATAAACTTCTAATTGCTCTTACAGAGTGTTCTGTAAAAAAGAAGATCTACTATTCTTTAAAAATACTATGGCATTAAAATTGAAGCCCTGAGAGATGTTAAGGTAGACTATTTAAACTCTGTAGACTACATTTGGGAATGCTTCCAAGGTTAGCAGTGAAGAATGACTCATCAGTGAAGGGCCAGAAGTTCTTTTCCTGTTGGTTTAATGTGGATCTCTCAAACTACTTTCTAATATGGTAACTACTAGACACATACGGCTACTGAGCACTTGAAATGTGGCTGATCCAAACTGAGTTGCGCTATAAGAGTAAAACCTACCAGATTTTAAATACTTAATGGAAAAAAACCTAATTAATAGTTTCTGTAACAATTACATGTTAAAACGACAATGTTTTGGTATATTGGGTTATATACAACATACTGTTGAAATTAATTTCACCTCTTTATTTTTATTTTTTCAGTGTGCCTACTAGAGACGTTTAAATTACATATGTGGCTCACATTTTATTTCTACTGGGCAGAGCTGCTGTAGTAAAATGAAGAGAACAAGAATAGCCACATAGATACTTTAGTTTTCACTGTTACAAGCCAACAATTTATTAGACAATTTTCTCTGACTTGAAATGACACAAAAATCTCAGAGAGATCCTGTGGTGTGAGTGTTTGGAGTCAGAGGCCTAGTTTTCATGGACCATTGTTCTAGTTTAGTTTAACAAATCTACTACAGTGTAATATAGTATAAACAACTTTTGCATTTTGTTCATTTAAAAGTTTATTAAAGTCAGCAAGATGAGCATTTTTGTGATTGATGTATGATGCAATAAATTGCATTACCAATTTAGAAATGTAATAATCTGAATTTTTAATCATCAAGTTTATGCATAATATATTTTTGGGAGAAAATAAACACAAGCAAAGAATCAATAGCATTTCCCCACCCCCTAATCCCTGAGGGAGATTCTCTCTCATTATATACAATTTCCTCTTTGAATTAACTCATTTTAAAAGACAGTAAAATAGGCTCAAAAATTTTAATTGCATTTCTGAATTTTTTCTGAAGTTAAGAGCAAAGTAGACTGAGTAAATTGACAGATGGTAATGATTTTGCACACCATTTATTTCAGGGCTAATGGCAAGTTCTATTAAAGTAGTTCCTCCTAAGGAGTTTATCTCAACCAGTGAATTTCCATTTAGCCTTTAACACTTGACTCAAATGTCACCTCCTCTTCTAATAAGCCTTGCCTGGTCCTATTGGGCAGTTATCCACTGCATATTCTGCTAGAGCATTATGCCTTATATATATATTTCTCTTATTAAATTTCTCCTCGCTGTCCCAAACTAGAGTGTGTGCTTCTTGACAACATGGCTGAAGTCAACCTGAGTCTTACGAATCTCTGTACTATCAATGACTAGTCCAGTGCCCAACATATAATAGACATCCAAAATGTGCATTTATTCCATGTTTCTCAATGAGTTGGTATTAATATTGCCAAATATTAGGGATAGTGTACTTGACAGTATGTCTAGTTAAAACATACATATATTCTACATCCATATAGTTTAACTTTCTCTAGTAGGCACAATAAAAAAAAGTAAAAATAAATGTATACATATATTCTACCTACATTCTATACATATATATTCTATACATATATATAATAGGACATAGAAATATTTTAATGAGGCATTTGGTGATGGCCAATTTTCAATGATTTAATAACCAAGTCAATTTTTAGAGACAATTTATAAGTAAAAATTGACCTTGAAAAGTGTCACACACACACAAAGATATAATGGAATAATAAAAGATCTTCTAATCACCAAATTAAATATTTGTCTTCTAAATGCAATCACTTTGATTACGTTTTCGGAAAGGATTACCCAAGGCTTTTTCTTTTTTTTAACTACAATTATTTAATTATACTCATGGTTTTGACTCATTTGTAAATGCCCATCTGAGGTTTTATTAATTCTCCTCATTACTATATATTGACTCAGTCTATTGTGATCTCATCTCTAAGGCTTTATGAGCACAGCCTGATATTCAGGAAATTTTCCAGGGGTTTGTAAAAATTTGTGGGTGATCATATTATGAAAGGTAGTTATGTCTATTCTTGAAAACAAACATATCTTTTCATTACAATGCCAAATACATGATCATGGGAGGGATCAAAGAAGTGTGCACATGATATAGCTGCTCAATTGGTTGAATTACTCAATACTTTTAGCTATGAAGAGAGTTTTGACCATTATAATAGTCTTAAATTTGTTATTCTTATAATTTATATCCATATTTAGAGCATTGGTTACTGATGTTGAAATATATAAAGGGTTGAAGAAGTTATAAAGGATCATATTTCTCCAGATTTTACTCCAGATGATCTTCAGAGTAAGCCAATTTGTAAACTGCATATAGAAAATCTAAAAGTGGAAATTTTTATTGCCTCCATATTATAGAGGAGAAAATGGTGGCACACAGTTTAAGCAATTTGCCAGGGTCATAAAGGTAGCTGGTAAAGACTTAGAGGGGGATTTAAACCCAAGCTGTCTAGCTATAGAATCTTCCAACCGGATACTAGACAAAACAAAAGTTCCCAGAGCTTCACTGCACATTAGATTGAGCTGAGCAGTTTGTAAGAATTATGATGCCCAAGTCCCAGAGAACACCAATAAAATAAAACTCTCAGGAAATCTTTTGAAAATCAAAGTTTCAAAAGAATGAAACTTTACTCAACTGATGCTCAAAGTGTATTTTGTTCAAATGTACTTAAATATGTCATTTGAGCCTCTCTTATCCGATTGTTAAGAGAGCAAAAAGAAAAAAAATTAGCTAATTTCTGATAAAACCCAAAAACTACGAAGCAAGAATTTCACATGCCTGGTCATAAAATTCGCTTTTTCCTCGACTTCATAGATTTTATTTGATTTTAAATTTCAGTCCACATTTTCATGTGTATTTGACCCTCAAACCAAGTACATAATTTAAAAAATTGTTAACTCATAATTTTTCTTATGTAGAGTTAAAAATCACTGTTAAAATGAAAAAAATAAAACATTTGTCTATATAATACTATTATAAAGCATATTAAATGTTACAAAAATCCTAAATAATATATGAATATAAGCTATTATAAAGTTCAAATAATTAAACAATATTTATATCATTTCATTATATGATAAATAAAACACATTAAATAATTAAAAGCTCTTCCACCATGCAAAAATGACTAAACAATTTTTTAATTTCTAAGGCTTTTTGAGATTACTGTGAAAGGGGACATAGTTTCAGGAAAGGTTTGAATACACACTACATTAGACTAGGGTTTCTCAATTTTGATACTACTTACATTTTGGCCTAAATAATTCCTTAGAGAGGGCTATCCTATGCACTGTAGGATATTTTATAGCATACCAGACCTCTACCCACTAGACTTCAGTTGTATCTCCAATCCAGTAATAATAATTAAAAATGCCTCCAGACGATTGCTAAATGTCCACTTGGTGGAGGTAAAAATATTCCCCGCCCCCAATTTTGAGAACCATTGCAATAGACAAATGAGCTCTGAGTTATGTCATCTCCAAACGACTTAGCATAAACAAACTAGAGAAAGCCCTTTTGACTTCTGGCCTGAAGAATTCTGCGTATCTATAATACAAGTTTAATTAATATGTACATAAGTTATTATCAGCAGATATAACAATTTGTGATGCTTGGGCCGGGCGCGGTGGCTCAAGCCTGTAATCCCAGCACTTTGGGAGGCCGAGACGGGTGGATCATGAGGTCAGGAGATCGAGGCCATCCTGGCTAACACGGTGAAACCCCGTCTCTACTAAAAAATACAAAAAACTAGCCGGGCGAGGTGGCGGGCGCCTGTAGTCCCAGCTACTCGGGAGGCTGAGGCAGGAGAATGGTGTGAACCCAGGAGGCGGAGCTTGCAGTGAGCTGAGATCCGGGCGCTGCACTCCAGCCTGGGCGACAGAGCGAGACTCCGTCTCAAAAAAAAAAAAAAAAAAAAAAATTCGTGATGCTTTCTGAATCATCAAACAATGTGGTTGGAATGCTTAAGATGCTTAATGTGTTTTGTAATACAGTATACTAAAGACCTTGGAAATCATTAATTAACTGAAGCCATATAATTTTGATAGTTTGGTTACTGAGCACTTCAATCTAATCTGGGAATCTTCCAATAGATTTCCAAACTAAGAATTTTTAATATTTTAAATGTGGACTGAAATTTAAAACCAAATAAAATCTATAAAGTCGAGGAAAAAGCTACTTTTATGACCAGGTATGTGAATTCTTTCTTCACAGTTTTTGGGTTTTATCAGAAATTAGCTAATTTTTTTTCTTTTTGCTCTCTTAACAATCAGATAAGAGAGGCTCAAATGACATTTTCAAGTACATTTTAACAAAATACACTGCTCTAATTGGTTAATCCTTGGTGGGATTTACCATTTCTCTATTGGATTACAATTATTTGCTTTGCCTTATCACATAAAGATAAAATTGAGTGTGGAGTAGTTGCCCATACTTTCTAGGGCATATCATAGAGACCCACACTCAGTAGGTTATTATGTTCTTTAATGGTTTACACATTGAAGGAAAGTTTCGCCTTTCCTGAAAATATACACCCTTTCCTGAAACTATACCCCCTTTCACAGTAATCTCAAAAAGCTTTAGAAGTTAAAAAATTATTTAGTCATTTTTGCATGGTGGAAGAGGTTTTAATTATTTAATGTGTTTATCGTATTATAAAACATTGATCATATAAATATTGTTTAATTATTTGTACTTTATAATATCTTATATTAGTATATTAGGATTTTTATAACATTTAATATGCTTTATAATAGTATTCGTTATATAGACAAATGATTCCAATATTTGCCTCATTGTTAAAAGCTCACTTAAATGTTTTGATATAAACTCACATAATTTGAAAATATTAAGAATTTGAAACTATAGAATTTGAAAACATTAATGCATTGAATTCCATATGGAAGAAAGTCTGTTTAGTTGAGGGACTCAAATATGTTTCCATTTTCCACTTCTGAAGATGTTTTGGCTCATGGTAAATATTACATCTTTACCCTCACTCCCCAAATGCTTCAGATGGATTAAGCACCATTCTTTTTGTGTGGGGGAGCTGGAGAGAGAAATGGATTATTATCTTCCACACCCTTGATTCCATCCTAACAGGTACCAATAAATAGCAACTTCTCACCTCCTCTATAGAGGTTGTCTTCAATTAAAAATACACTAGAGAGATTATAACCGTAGAAAGGACATTGAGTAGTGCTTTCGGCTAATTGGCAGTACATTCCTTCCAAAATGTCAGAGGCACCTCAATTTAATGACTCCCCTAAGTAATTGGCTGAAATGTACTTTGCACTTCTTAATATAACATTGGGCCCATCATTAGCAAGAACTCTAAAAAACAAAAACAAAAACAAAACTGGGGTCAGTATATATTTAAAGGAAGCACAAGGAAAAAAAGGTATTTCACTTTCAAAGGACCTATGCTGTATTTTTTTTTTTTTTGGAAGATTGCAACTCATCTATTTTATAATATAATGACAATAATATTGCCTCTGAGCTAACTGTGTAATAATTCACTTTGGGTACTGCAATAATTGAGCAAACAGAAGCTGGTACCAGAGGCATTCCTTTCTTTTATTTATTGTAATATTTTTCCATAATTTAATGAGAAACATTTCAAAAGGAACGTTTTTATCCTTTCATGTTAAATTAATTTACAATGCTATAAGCTATAATAAAATGAGAGAAACCATCAGCAAAAAGCAAAAGTTAATAAAGACAGATATTCTTAAAGTTTCAAGGACTGAAAAAAGCTCAAATCACAAAAGTATTTGGTTTCTCCTTTTTTTGTGGCTTGGTTCAATTTGTCATAATTTGTTCTCAATTATTTTGTACTTACAGCTAGCATAACATAATATTGATGAAGTAGAAAAGATGCATTACTGAAAGTAAACATACATAATTAAAATCACCTAAGAAACAACAAAACTTTGCTATGTACTTTAGTAAACTACTCTAAGATTTATACAAAGAAGGCTATGATGTAATTTAACATGTACTGGTATAAACTTCTTTGGGCAAAACTTCAAGCAATGATGAATAAAGCAGAAGGAAAGTTCATGTTATTGGAATGGAGTTCTGTTTAAGCATATTATGGACACTCCAATTTGATAGATACTACTCTGATATAGCTTAATAAATTTGCATTCAGCTGCTGAAACACTAACGAGAATTGAGAAGACCTGGGCTCTTGGATCTTTGAAGTCAAGAGATTTCAACTCTGGGAACCTGGTTCTTCATCTTTAACTGATGGAATGGGACAACCTCAAGAAGAGAGTAGTTTCACTTGGAGTGATGGTGCTGGGCTGCTCATGAGGATTCTGACGTCACAGACAGGTTAAATGCAGTCAAGCACTATAGTACAGTATCAGGTTATTTGCTATCCATAGACTAGACAATAGCAAAAGTCCTTGCAAATTTCAAAGTTCTGTGACTCAGTGAGAACATTTACTATTTAGCCAGCAAGTAAGCACATATCCCACTATTCAGCATGTGTCTGTACGTATAACATCCTAGCCCTACTACTCAAAGTGTGCTCCAGAGACTGGCAGTAGCAGCATCACCTGGGACCTACTGAATCAGCATCTCTGGGGTTGGGGTTAAGTAATCTATGTTTTAACAAGCTCTCCAGGCAATTGCTATGCATACTAAGAGAAGTACTGATTCAGAGCATTGTGAGAACATAGAAGATGTTCTAAGCCTTTGCCTCAAGGACTTTAGTTTTGGATAAAATAGATGTAAAATAACTTAGCAAAATCTTTCGTAATGAAGTACTATCTGTAGATCACTCATTCATTCAACAAATACTGAGAACCTACTGTTTGTTAGGCATTGCGTTAGCGGCTGGGGTTATAATAGTTCTGCTTTGTGAAGCTTACAATCTAGTGAAGTATACCCAAATAAACAAATATATACATTTAAAAAATATGGTATTTAAAAAATGCTATGCAGGAAATAATAATGGTGCTACAAAAACAAAGAACAGAAATGGTATTGAGGGGTGGAGAATGATACATTTAACTTTATTTTATTTTACATTTTTCAATAATATGTTAAGATTTAGTTAATTGATAAATCAGCAAGTACCAACTGCATGCATGCTCTGCACCCAGATAAGCACCTTGTGGAATATAAGAGGATGCCCTGGAGGAGTTTATAATCAGTTGGAAAGATAAGATTTAATCACCAACTATAATCAGTATGGTGTCCGCAGTAGACCACTTTAGATTGGCCCTTTGTTGAAACTCTCCCCTCTCTGCTTCTTAGTTAATAGGTTTTTCTGGTTTTCCAATTTCTGGTTTTCTAATTCACTGTGCAAGATAAATTTTAAAAAGAGAAATCAATGTTGGCTGAAATTAATACAGAATGTTCTATGGAAGAGGAATTAGAGATAGGTCTTGAAGGAGTAGTACAATGTATAAAGGTGAAGATAAATAAGGAAGTCATTTTAAGAATACCACTATTGTTAGTATGAATAATAACTCCAAACAATCATTTTATTTCTAATAACTGGTACCGTCATGAAAGATGATCTGTTAATACCACATATCAGAAGGGTTTTAGTTCAGTCCCAGACATGATAGACTGTGTTTATGTTTTCTCTCATTACTTTGGCAGACAACTTCTTTTGATTTTAACCTTCCTTTCAATGAGTAAGAGGGACTCTGATAAGTAGGTAGAATTGTCAAAGAAGATGAGTCAGTATTTACACATTGACTGTTATAAGCACTATGCAAATGGTTGTTACATAAAATGATTAAAATGAAATTAGAGATACCTACTCGAATATATGTGAGTGTATCTTATCATTTTTTTTATATTGAGAGAGAGAGGGTCTCACTCTGCCACCTAGACTGGAGTACAGTAGCATAGTCACGGCTCACTGCAGCCTTGCAGCCTTGACCTCCTAGACTCAAGCAATCCTCCTGCCTCAGCACCCTGAGTAGCTGGGACTACAGATGCGTTCCACCACATCCAGCTATGTTTTTAAAAATTTTTTGGTAGAGATGGAGTCTTGCTATGGTTCCCAGACTGGTCTTGAACTCCTGGGCTCAAGCGGTTCTCCTGCCTTAGCCTCCCAAATTGCTGGGATTACAGTCGTGAGCCACCTTGCCTGGCTGTGTGTATGTCTTCTAATGTTAAACTTTTACAGTAGAAATACTCACTATTTGCTTTTCAATCGCTTGCTTTGAAGAGCACAATGCTTTACTGAACAGAGATCCAAAACTCACCTAGTTAAACAGGAAATAAGACTAATAAAGACATTTAATGGTCTTATTTAACAACTGTAGAATAAAACTGAAAACAATACAGTGGAGTAAAGAAAATTCCTTTGTACCAATGTCACTGCGTGATATCCGTACTAAACAAATTGTTTCTCAGGAGCTACAAATCATATTGAGGTGGCCAGAAATTATACTTTACATAATGTGAAATGTAGTATCTGAAATATCTGCAACTAGTTAGGTTTAAGAAAAGAAAACTCTTAGCACTGGGGGAAAATAAATCCTTTTAAAAATAGGATTGAACTGTCAATAAAGCTGTTAATAATAAATTCTTATAAAGTTTAACATGAAAGGATTGTAAAAATAGATGTTATTCAAAAGAAAATCACATCTGAGTTTTATTGCTACAGCCTCTCACTGACTTTTGTCTCATTTTCATGGAGGCTTTTAAGTTTTAACAAAATACAAAATTGAAGAGCTTTTTCAAATAAGAGATTTATGGGATGTATAGAAAGATTTTCTTGAGTTATAAAACCCTGATCACCAGATATACTTGGGAAATGATTAAGAAGGTTGAATGGTAAACATAGATTCTAGAAATGTTGTAATTATCATTTTCTCTCTTCCTTTAATTATTAAAAATCTTGCATTTAAGGTCTGAAGTTTGCCAGACTAATCCAGATTTACTAGTGAGAGGCATCCTTGAATTCTCCTTAATCTGTTTAGTCACTTGAAATGTTTAAGACTTTCTAATCAAGAGAAATCTAGAGTCTCGAAGGCATAATGTTCTCTCCCAAACTGATTTAACTTTAGGTTATTTAATTGGAACTCCAAAGAATTAGAAGTAAATTCTATTTCCTTGGCATTCTTCACAGCACCTGGTACAGTGTTAAGTACATATTAGATGCTCAATAAATATTTTTGAAGGAGTGAACATTGCTTAAGAGGGAAATAAGAGGAATTACTAAGATAGAAGATAGCTAAATTCCTAAAATTATTTCTTCCCTATTCATGGAGAAGACATGATTAGAAAGACAGTTGTATATAGTTTTAATAAAATCTATTTATTTTGGTTTTGTTTAATGCAATTCAACAAGCTTTTATTGAGTTTGCACTATCTTGACACTGAAATGCTGAAGATATTTTAAAAATTACACAATCACTCAAGAAGCTTAAAGTTTAGTGGTATGTTAATTTGCAGATGATTTGATTCTGCTTTTAACGTGTTTAAGGACAATGATCTCTGTTCAGTGCCATCATGAAAGTACTATGTGTTCATAATAAACAATTTCTGAATGATCTTATGAACTCATTAGTATGTCTCATGTGGTTTATTGCTTTAAAATCTCATAGTCAACTACGGTCATTTTTTTTTTCCTGTACTAGAACGTAGGTCATTGAGCTTAAGTTTATTTCTGATTTCTTTCTTTCTTTGTTTTTTTTTTTTTTTTTTTTTTAGATAGGGTCTCACTTTGTCACCCAGGCTGGAGTGCTGTTACGCCATTATGGCTCACTGCAACCTCGATTTCCTGGGTTCAGGTGATGCTTCCACCTCAGCCTCCTGAGTAGCTAGGACTACAGGCACATGCCACCATGCGTAGGTACTCTTTGCATTTTTTGTAGAGATGGGGTTTCACCATATTGCCCAGGCTGATCTCAAACTCCTGGACTCAAGTGATCTGCCTGCCTGAGCTTCCCAAACCCTTGGGATTACAGGTATGAGCCATCGCACCCTGCCAAGTGTACTTCTATACCTTACAAAGTACCTTACACAGTAACTAACCAGCAAATGGCAGATACTCCAGTCATAGATGAATGGATATGAATCTACTGTTGAATACTAATAGAAATTATAATGGCATAGTTACATTTCTGAACCAATTCCAGAGGTTATACATTCAAAGAAGGAGTATTATTATTAGGTCCCTAAAATTGTTAGTAAAATAGACCTCTTACTATATTTATCTGGATCTTTGTATCATGCAAGAAAATATCAATAAACAAGCATGCTAGCTATGGTTTTTTTTTTTTTTTGTATCCCTCCAGATCCATTTTCCCTTCTTTTCCCACCTTCCAGGGGGCTGACTTGGATTACATCGTTGGACTCCTATGCCCTATGGTTTTCTGGTTGTGTTTGACCAAGGAGAGGACTAGCAAACCACTGCAGAGAAGGGAGAGTCTTGAGTCAGAGTACTGATTTCCCTTCATCTCTTTTTCCCTGAGTATCATTTCAAGGCAAATTTTGTCTTAAGAGAAAGCCACTGCTCCTCCCAAGGCATTAAAATCTGCATGATCTCTCTCTTTTTTTTCTGGGCTCTGAGAAACCTCTTTCCCCAGCAACGGCTTCACGTCTAAGAGAGGTGACAGCTTTGCTGCTGCTAGTCCTAGGGTCTTGTGCTATCTTGTGAGATTTCTCTACACCCTGCCCAATCCTGAGTATGTAGTGCCTTGTAAATAAAGACTCCTCAACTTACCCTAATTTGAATGTGCCATCTGTTTCTTGTTGGGACTCTGACTGACTGAGATATCAACACAAATACGATTATGAAACAGGACACAAATTCAGCACTTCACAGAGTTATTGCAGTGCTACGTTAATGGGCATGAAAGTTATCAGTAAACCATAAGTGCCATACCGATGTTGATTGCTATCATTTAGCACAAACTACGAAAAGTTCAGACTATGTCTATACACAGGTGTCCCAACACAAAACCAGTTGACATGGTCTAACTTGATACAGGATTGATGTGGCTGTACTGTAACAGTTGTGCAATCATCATGTTGTGAATGTTTTAATATATTAACAGCATATTATATTGATACATATGTAATCACAGTGTTATCAGATTTATCCAGTGTTAATATGGCTGATCATAGACAAGGTCTCAATATTCCATTATCCGCCAATCTGTTTCAGATCATATGCCACTTGTACACGTTCCTGGTTTGGAATCATAAGAGACTAGCTCTGTGAAGAGACAGGAAGCATAACCTTTTTTCTGAGTTATAAGTATAAAGTCAGCCCTGCATTCTTTCACCCTGATTGGGGCTGAGCTATAGTTACAGATCTCCTTTGTCTCTTCAAACTTAGGGGAGCTTGAAGGAAATTTTCTGTAAGAATTTATGCTTTTATGAAAAACAATGATACTGAGACACAGAGTGTATGCTATGAAAAAATAAATACTTTTAGGGTAAAAAAGGAAAAAGTTGGTATTAAAATAAATTTTCCCAAATATTGCTTCTTATATAATATTTTGTTAGTGACATCTACACAACAACCATATTTTGGGAAGCAATTAACCACCTCACATGGACACAAATCAAATCGGTTTCGTGCTATTTGAGCTGGCAGTACCTTATAAAAAGAAAAAAGCATCATAGCACTGTATTATGATACTTTAGAGGATGTTTTTCCTATAAAAATCTTCAAATGAGCTGCCAATGGACCCAAACAGACTTATTTTAATATACTCTAGGACCATATACAATAAAAGGTACTATACTATTTTATAGAAATGGCTTCTGTTGCCTCAGATGAGGTTTACACATAAACTTTTTAACTTTTAGTGCTGCTTGTTTCACTTCTGGTGGCATCTTTTTACAACAATGCCCTGCCAAGCAGTTAATACTACTCCACAAAGGAAGACTCCACTCCTTGACCTTCACATTCATGACCCATAATGCAATGTGCTTCCATAATCTCTATCATTTCCAGATATCACCCTTCCTGGGAAATGTTGACAAGTGTTTTGTTTATTTGTTCTTGTTTTGTTTGAGGTCAATTCACTGGCTCCTTTTTCCAGGTTTTTTTAAAAACACCTTTAAAGCTTCTAATACATCTGCTAGCCAAAACAGTCATTTTCATTACATGCTTGTGGCTGGTCAAAAAGAACAGTTGTATAATTTTTATTTTCTTGCCCAGACTACAAACAGGTTATAAAAAGTACATGGCCCTTACATTTTGGCTGTTCCTTTAAAATTTAGTTCAAAAGCCAACATTAATAGTCAGATGGAATGACTGTCACATGGAAGAGCTACCAAGCAGATAATAAGTTTGGAACTCTTAATTGAAAATTAACATATATACATTTGTATTCCCAAATTGAAGAAAATGGCTGTCTTGGCCCCCACTATAGTAAGATGCTGCCTATTTCACATGCTGAATCTGGAAGGGGGAGCAATTCAGTCCTGTCTGATGGATGTTCCTAAGCTTTAACATAACTTCAAAGATTAGGGTAGGAAATTCCGTCACAGTCAGAGAGATCCTACTTTCTTTTCCTTGGGTTGCAAAGTTAGTAAATATTAGTCAGCCTTCCATTTTAACGAACTCGCCGAGCTTGTCTCCAATAGAAGATTGAATTATTGGCCTCAATCCTTTCACAACCCTAGTAGTATTACACTTTCACACTCCTGGCGTGGCCTCATATAGGTGGAAAGTATTTTCCTACACCTTGACTTTGGGCTTGGCCACAAGACGTGTTTTGTCTAACGGGATATAAACAAATGTGACAAGAGGAGAGAGTTTGAAAAGTGTTGTTTGTGCTTGTCATTGCCTTGTGCTACTCTGTCATACCCCGAGTAGCTGATGTCCCTTCAGCTTGAGTCTCAGAAGAAAATATGTGGTATAGACCCTAACGGAACTGATGGTCTAGAGATAAGCACACCTAAACCATTTCCAGCCATGATTGGCTAAACCCTACCAAACTGCAGACCCATGAATAAATCAATATTGTTGTTATTAGCCACTGAATTAAATTAATTTTTTTGGTTGTTTATTATGCAGCAAAATGGACTGATATGAACTGAAATGTGGTTTATAATCAATACAATCCAGTAGAGTTCTACTAAATGTATGTCTATCAAGCAGAAGAAAAAAACAGATGATTGGAAAGTTGTCAAATTCTTCTAACAAAGTTCATATACATACCAGGTACCAGAATGAGTTATCAATAATTGGCTAGGGGCAAGGGTTAGAAATAAAAAAAGTCAGGTTAAACTCACTGGGTCGTATTTCCAGGTTTTCAAGCAGACTGTTCTGGTTTGCAATATTTGAAAAGAGTCTGCTGTGATATGCTAATGACTGTGGATTCTGTGGTCTTTGGAAGAATTCCAAAATGCTAAGCTCAAGTTTAAAACAAAATTGGATTCTCAAATATCCTTCTTGTTCAGAAAGGATTTAAGTCCTTTTGTACAGAAAGGAACAAACAAGTGATAAGGTACCTTTTGGCATTTCTATTACCTATGGTTCCAGAGTGGTAAAACTGGATCTCTCTTGTTTTCAGTCATATCTACAGGTTCCTTCCTATGGATGATCCTTCCCTCCTGGTGGCTTCTGTTTACAACAATGCCATGCCAAGCTGTTAACACTACTTCGTAAAGGAAGACTCCATTCCTTGACCTTCACATTCACGACCCATAGTGCAATGTGCTTCCACAATCTCTATCATTTCCAGGTATCACCCTTCCTGGGAAATGCTGACAAGTATGGAGTGTGCTAAAGGGTGGAGGCTATGTTTCACCTCCCGCCACCAACAGCTTATTTGAGGAGAGTTTAAGAAAGATTTTACCAGAAAAGTTCCAATTTCATGTGCCTCTTTATATGCTTTTTCTGCTTCTTATGTAGTCTCCAAATCTGAATGACAGCTTTCCTAACTAGTAACCTGGGAGGAATATAGGAGACCAAGTGAGGAAGCTATGAAATAATTTCTTAACATCAACATTATTGAAACACAGTAATTCATTGTTTTACATTGGAGGCTAAATAAAATGATATGTTTTTAAATGGCTATCTCCATGGGCTTATTTTTTTTTTTTTTCATCTGATAAGAGGATTCGATGATTTCCAAGATTTTGTTTTCAACTCTGTGATTCTATGGTCTCTGGATACTGTAGTTCCAAGCTTCAACAGAAGAGTACATCTAATTAAAGTTCAAGACAGTGCCAGAAGATTAGCAGCTACAGTCATATTTAAATGAGCAAGTCCAGTGAAAGCATTTTTCCCCTTTGTCTAAGGAGTCACCTCAATAGGATGGACGATGCACGTTCTATACAGTCTTATGATCAACCTGCTCCTCAGCATATTTTTCCTTTAAGTACCAAACAGTTATGTGAATTTAGAATATAAAAAGAGGGTTGTGATAAGTTGGTATTTTTTTGTCCAAAGTTTAAATATTTGAATAGTTCACCAGTTATAGCTTTAAATAGTGGGAAATAATGCAACTAGAGAAACAATACAGGGAAAAAGAATGAGTTGAAAATTCTCAGCTCTGCGGTTACCATCAAATTTGGTTCCTGTCAGCCTCCAGTGACTGTAAGGTGGTGCTTACAGGTATTCATTAACAAAAGCTGCATTTTAGGGGATTTCCAGCATTTTGCTTTGGAGGAAATCATTTATGTCAGAAGATTTAAACTGCTGTTTTTAATTGCTTAATTGAATATATATTGAGGTTAAGGTTAGTGAAAATGGTAGAGCAGAATGAATACTTTGCTTATTACAGTCAAGAAATGTTATTCAGAAATGAGAAAATGTACAACTCCCACCAGCCATAAATAAGGAAGTGGTTAGAATGTCGCCCTCAGCCAAGGGCCCTAAGTCCCTTTGTGTAGGTTTGGAAAATTTATGCCTGTCTAGCAGCTTGTAGCTGTGGAGAAGAGTTGGCTGACTAAACTTTGATTCTTTCTCTGACCATGTTCTGCTAGCCTTATGTCCTTCAGTAAATGAGAGTTTCCATAAAAAACAATGAGGTTGCTGTATACTCCATCATCCCACTACTTTGAGATCTTAACAAGATCACATAACCATCTGAACTTGAAGACACAGACTGAATTCAAAGAATTCAGACTAAGACATGTGCTGATAACCTAAGAAAAATTATTGCTAGACTCCTAAAATAAATACTATGAGAAAGAGGCCACATTCACACATATTTTTAGCTTGAAAATGTCTATCTGTATCAATTGTTTAAAAAAAAAACCTTCCTTTTTTTGATAAACGAGAAAGCATAATAAATTCAATTTTATTTTTAGGACATGAATGGATGATAATTTGTGGGCACAGAAAAGAATAATTTGCTAAGCTTTAGTAGCAGTGTAATACGTTAAAATGCCTGTATCTCTTGCTCTAAATGAATCAATTTTAAATATATGTATGAATTCAATGTCTCAAGTGAGATCTTAAAATGAGCAATGAATGTGGTAATACCAGGTACAGATAAGTTATGTATTCTAATATTATTTAGAAAAGCATGCCATAAGATTTTAGCTAACTAAAACCGCCATAACTGGGAAACAAATACTTGAAAAGGGATTAGATATTCTACTAGTTGAATGAAGCAGTGAAAAGTAGATTTTGGTGTCGTGGTTTTATGAAAAAGAAACATCAGAAAATAAAGTTCTAAATCATTTCCATTAAACAAAAACAAAAAACAGAGTTTTTGATACGGTTTGGATGTGTCCCCACCCCACAATCTCCTCTTAAATTGTAATCCCCATCATCTCCATAATCCCCACATGTCAAGGGAGAGACCAGGTGGAGGTGGAATGGAATCATGTGGGCAGTTTCCCCCATGCTGTTCTCATGATAGTGGGTGAGTTCTCATGAGATCTGATAGTTTTATAAGGGGCTCTTCCTACTTCACTGGGCACTTCTCCTTCCTGTGGCCTTGTGAAGAAGATGCTTGCCTCCCCTTCACCTTCCGCCATGATTATGTTTCCTGAGGCTTACCCAGCCATGTGGAACTGTGAGTCAATTAAACCTCTTTCCTTTAGAAATTACCCAGTCTCAGACAGTTCTTTATAGTAGCAGCATGAAAATGGACTAATACAGTAGCTTTGTTTAAGCAACATAAAGTACTGAAATGAATATTCAGATATAAATGATATAGGTGGATAAACTGATCTTATGAAATGGGGTCCTGTTATACTTTTTGGTTACAATAACACACAATGTACAATGTTATTGATTACTGAGTTAGCTAAGAGGACTTCTCTTGTTATGATATTATATATAATATCACAACATGGTTGCTGTAGTTATAAAATAAAGTAACACATACATCCTATCTGAGATTAAGAGACCAATGGTGAATATATTCCTCTTCATGGGATCACTGAACTAAAACCCATGACTTTTATTTATTGTACAAAAATTTCTAGTTAATAATCTAAGGATTTGGCTTTTTATTTTCTCACCATAGCAAGGTATATATTGATCGGAAGTATTCTGAAACTATTACATAAAACAAAACAGCTTCTGACATTTTTGTATCAGTTGTTTGTTTGAAAGTGGTTCTTCAAGTGGGAACATGCTTTCTTCCATTTTAAATTGCAGTCTTACAGGTCTGTAGTTTTCTTTTCATGGGGACAAAATTATTTTTAAGAACTCTGGTATATAAATCTCTGGAAGAGAGCATTCAGAAATAAATTCCGATCAACAGATTGCATACATTTCTCAATCAGCTGTGCAGACTGAGCATTTTCACGGCTCCAGTCATTTTATAAAGATGATTCAGAATTAATCAGTCCTACTGCTACTTTTATTATTTATATATTCACAGTATTGACAGATTTCATTTTCTTCCCACTCTTTACTCCTCCTCTATAGGAATAACACTCACGATGTGGTGCGGGCAGCAGCAAGACGTATCATCTGACTTTCTTTCTTTAAGGCATCACTCAACTAATTCTGAGAACCTATGAACAATAATGTTGGATATGCAGATTCACATCAAACTTCTTTTTCTCCAGAATATGAAGTCCACTAATTCTTTAGACCTCAGTAGAGGTATGTGAATCATATGGTAATAACAACAACTAGAATGACACCTAAATAGATATGGCTGCAACTGCTATAGGTACCGGAACAACATTCCTCTAGGAACAATGACATCAAGAAGCCTTGCAGAGAACCAATCTCCCAGAATTTTGAGCAATCAAACTCCTTGTGACATTTTAGAATGCACTGCATCTTCCCTTAGGCTTTCTAAAAAACTACAACTATACCTAACTCACCTAGCAACAGCTTATGCCACTAATTCATTTTAAATATATATTAGCAGTAGTCTTTTCAAATGTCTCTTTGAATTGACTTGGCCGTGTCTCTTGAAAGGCTCAAACTTGATTAGGCCAAAATGCAGAGGAAATTAATGCTATTCTCTTGTGCCATTTCCCCAAATTCAGAAATGTAAAGAAATACCAATTTCAAATACAGACAAGTCTAATGTTAAATGAAGTCTGAATATATAAAAAGATTGTCGTCAAGAGAAATCCATTGCCTGGTTTTCTTCAGCTGACATCTATTTTTGTGTAGACAGTATGACTTAGATTCAGGAACTAAACATGAAGAAATTCTGAATAATCCAATTATTCAAAAGGCATGCAAAAACTATTATTTAAAAAATCTCTTTACACAGTATTTTTGTTTTGAGTACTATAGTTTTGTAAACATTTAATTATCTAGCTTTATGAGGTTCGTTTTAATGACTGTGCCAACAAATGATAACAATAAATCCATGCCAATTTTGGAAGTATTTCTAATATTATATAAGAAATTGGAAAGGAATTTTGTACATGATTCTCTCTATTAAGGCAAACCACAAGAGTAATTAACAGAGCTACGATTCCATATCATCACAAGGGTTAAGCCAGAAGTCTATGTTCACTATTTTCATACATCTTACAAAACCAAATATCAGTTCATTTCTCCTGGAAATTCATGAGGGATTAAAACAAAACACATTATTAGGCAATATTTTGATATAAGGAGTGGGTAGCTAATATTTTTTCCAAAATTTAGTACAGAAGTGTGTGTATCATCTCAAGATTGGCAGTAACAAATGTTACTTACAAAAAAATGAGCAGAAATAAACAGTGTGTTTATGATGTATAAATAAAATACAATGACATCACTAGACAAGGGAACATCTACTTTTTGGAAATTTGTTTAGGGCAGTGAACCATTAAAAATAAAACACAGGCTTTATATTTTTATCATACAGATGGCTAATATTATTTATTTTCAATCTGAATTTAGGAAAAACCAAAGTATATTTACTATTTCAATTAGCTATGGTCACATTAATGTAGAATAAAGCTCAATGGCTTTATGCAACAAACATTTCTGCTCCTGGATGTGAGTGGCTAGTGCAGTCCTGCTGTTCATGTCTTTTATCCTTTTCCTGAGACCAGCAGCCTAGATGGATGTGTTCTCAGAATGATAGCAGAATCACAAACAGGAATATATAGGTCTCTTAAGGCCTAGGCTGAAAACTACCACCTCTCACTTCTGCTCATTTACCATTTGCTAAAGCAAATCACATGGCCAAGCCCTAAGACTCGGGGTTGGGAAGTATATCCCACTCATAAGGAGGCATTGTTAAGGTTGTGAATGCAGAAAGTGGAGAAGAAATGGGATTAATCATTAAATCTACTACAGCTACATAACAGTTTATTTAAAGCAGATGATATCTTATGGAACGTGACAATGATTTGTACTTATATCTTTGACTGAATTCTTCAGAGTGTAATTTTTGCCACAATATTTACCTGTGCTAGATGATTGTTCTGTATTTTTTATTTTTATTGTTATCAGTGATTAACCTGCTGCTAAATTTAAGAAATAGAGAATCCTACTTTTTTTTTTTTTCCAGATTCTTGTATAAGGAATTAAAAGACATATTTTACTGGAGGTAATCCTTTAACAGTGGATGTGAGTATAGGCAGACAGATGCAATGTCTAGTCTAGGGAGCAGAGCATGCCATCTGAGTCACGAGTCTGGTCTTACCCAACTCTGGAGTTACTTTTTTGAAGAGCATATACTACATGGGAATTATAAGACAACACTGCCCCTAAGGAGTTTGGGAAAATTATTTTCTTTTCCAAGATAATATACAAGAAGATATTTCACATCACGAGATTTAGTCATTTCCTGTAAGACAACCAGAGCAAAAAGTCTTCTCAGTCAGATATACCACGTAAGCAATCTACTCGCTCATCACCTGTGCATGCATGTGTGTGTGTGTGTGTGTGTGTGTGTGTGTGTGTGTGTGTACATTCTGTCCGTTTCCAATTACAACTTATTTTTCTCATCTTGTCTTTCAAATTCTTGTTTTTCTGGTGGTGTTCCATTTTTGTAAATAGAAAAGTAAAAGAAGAGTGTGCTTAAAAACCTGCTCAGAGGGTGAATTTCAAATTGGCGTCTCTATTAGAGGACTAATTTGCTTTCTATGTGCAATCTTGGCGTGATCACTGTTGCATATGTTATTGGATTTCAACTCCTCTGCCCCTACGTAAACTCATTTTGAGATTCTCACATGGTAGGTCGATAGCCTGAGTTTTACGGAGCTCAAATGCTGACATGACTTCTGTCAGACTTCTGGTGTCACATTTGGTGAAGCACCAGGAGAATATTCTACCGTATTTCTCTTTCCTTTGTTTCACTAGGCCAGAGTAGTCCTCTCTCCCTTGGCTTATCAGACTTTACACACTAGCAAAGGATATGATTGGCATTTTTCTCTTGCTTTTTCCTCTCTCTCTCTCTCTCTTTTTCCCTCTCCTTCCCATTCTCCCTCTGTCCTTCCCATTCTCCCTCTCTCCTTCCTATCCTCCCTCTCTCCTTCCTATCCTTCCTCTCTCCTTCACACCCCTCTTCTCCTCTATCTCTCTAAAATCAACTAATTATTTTCCATTTTAATCACATCCATAAGTCAATATATTTTATGGGCAAAGAAATACATATTCAAGAAAAAAGTTCAAATAAGTGAACAACAAAAACCTGTTTCAGAATAACATCTTCTTTGCTAGAACTAACCAAGGATGACAAACTTTATTACCTGAGCCTACATATAAAAGAATACTGAACACAATATTACAGATGCAAATTTGTGTCTTGAAGATACACATTTGTGACTAGAAAGTTACTAATCAATTTGTAAAACATACCGGAAGGAGGTGTGCCTTTTACAGGGTACTTAGATAATCTATTCACCGTCAGTCAGGGGTCAGTAATAAATCTGACTACTCTTCTGTACTTTTTATCTTACATACAGTCTCAGACAGAATCTATTTCAGTACAGTAAACACACATTGCAAATCAAATCAAAACAAAACCTTTTTTCCTTCTCTTGATTAACTTTACTTTTGAGAAACTGATTACAACGAAGACACGTTTAACAAAATGCATTTTATGATAAAGAGAAGATTCCCTAAATCAAGACTGAGACATAATTTTGAAAAATTCAGCCAGCATTAATTGGATTAAGTTATGGGATTCAACATGAAAAAAGAAATTTTTATTCTGATATTGTAATTTGGTCATGTTAGGCTAAGATGTAATTTAATGTCATGAGCCATTAGAGTATAACATCATAGTAGTGATCATGGCTCCAATGGAGGCATGGACAGTTTTTAAGCAAAGGGAAAACATGAAAATGGTAATGGAAGCCTTTAGGTACCATCTGGCTTAGACTTTTCCTTTTGTATCTTGAAAACAGTGGGAAGAATAAACAATACTATTCTTGATTGGCTAGCCATTGCAGATGGGGATACCAAATGAAAAAAATGCCCCAATATAAGCAGGAAGTATTATTTTCTTCATTTCTTTCTCCTGCAAAAGCACAGAGACTCTGTCTTGCAGAATCTTTTTTTTTTTTTCTTCAAATTTCAGAGCTGAAAGGGCCATAAGCAAAGCATCTGGTCTAGTGGTTCTCAAATTTAAGTGGGCACAAGAACTACCTAGGGGCTCTTTAAATATGCAGATTCCATGACCCATCCCCAGAGAGCTTCTGACCTAATGCATTTTTAATAAAGTTTCCAAGTAAAGATGGTGTCTGTGGTATGTAAACCTGGAGAAACATATCTTTTGCCTAGATCCATCATTTTTTAGAAGATCAACCTGAGATCTCCAACAGCACTGACTTCCCCAGGATCACAGAGGCTAGTGGTTAGGAACAGGACCCTAACTTCTCGACTTAAAATAAGATATTTTGCACACTCTAAATACCTTAATACTTCTATTAAAAGAATATTTCAGTCTGTTAGCTGAAGAAGCTGAGCCTTTTTAAGGATACTCCCCATTTTTGTATTGTAGCAAAATACACATAACATAAAATTGAACATTTTAACCATTTCTTTTTGAGTTGTGATCTTGACCATGCTGGGGTGCAGTGTCATTCACTGCTTCCTCCAGTTCCTGGGTTCAAGGAATTCTCCTGCCTCAGCCTCCAGAGTATCTGGGACTACAAGCATGCGCTACCACACCCAGCTAATTTTTGAATTCTTTGTAGAGATGGGGCCTTGCCATGTTGCCGAGGCTTGTCTTGAACTCCTGAGCTCAAGTGATCCTCCTGCTTTAGCCTCCCACAGTTCTGGGATTACAGAAGTGACCCACAATGCCTGGCCATTTAGTCGCTAAAAGTTTTTTTATGGGTACATAGTAGGTGCATATATTTATGGGGTACATGAGATATTTTGATATAGGCATACAGTGTGTAATAATCATATCAGGATAAATGGGGTACCACCATCTTGACCATTTTTAAGTATACGGTTGAGTACTATTAAATACATTAATGTTATTGTTGAACCATCACCACTATCCATCTCTAGAATGTTTTCATCATCCCAAACCAAAATTCAGGTACTCATTAAACAATAAGCCCTCATTCTCTTCTTCCTCCAGCTCCTGGTAACCTCCTTCAACTTTATGTCTGTATAAATTCGACTGTTGTAGGTAGCTCATACAGGTGGAATCATGCAACATTTTTCATTTTATGTCTGGTTTACTTCACTTAGCATAATGTCTCTAAGATTCACCCATATTAACTCATCTTTTGATTTGCTGAATTCTTTTAACTTCTTGCTCAAGATGATGTTCTGGCTCTTTAAGAAATTAATTTCTGTCGTTTGTCCAACTTCAGTAGATAGCTGCTAAATGAGAGAAAGAATTCAGAAAGGGCATTCCTTGGTGAATGAAATAGATAGAGTCTGGAGGCCGGCATACTGATGTGAAATGCATTTTCTACTTAGTTGAAAGTCACTTGAAAAGAAAAAGAAATAGGAAATAAGAGAGAGAGGAGGAGAAGAGAAGAGAGATGAATTAAACTGAGAAATCTAAGACTTTCTTAAGGTTGCGTTGTGCCCAGATTAGTAGAGCTATGCAAATGAGGTTATTAACAGGTATAGTCGAAATATTAATTGGTACAAACTGGTATACATGGAACCTCATATTATTAAAATACCTTGGGGGCAAACTATAGACAAAGAAAAGCAAATAAAGAAGTGAAATAAAGAAGTAAGCATCTATGTTGCTATTCGAGAGATATTTATTGTGCTTAAGATTTAATTTTAATTTATATAGTTACTGTCATGAGCATTTTGCAGCTTTTAAGTGAGAAGGGAAGTTATTTAATTTACGTTTTATTGTAGAAAAAAGTTTAAAGTTTTTAAAAACATCAGTATACTGGTATATCTCCAATTGTACATTTAGAGGCAAGGCCCGGTAATGCTTTCGAGAAGAGGTAGGGCTTTGGCCAAGAGTTGAATTTTCCAGGTAGACAAGGAGAGAAAGGGTATTCTGAGCAAAGATAACTTCTCTTGACTGGGATTATGCCTACTTGCTGTTTAGTATTCTTTCAGCTCAGTGTCATTTGTAAGAAATTTTGTATGGCAGCTTTAAATCAATGACATCAAAACTTTTTGATACTTTTCCGTGGAAAGGTGGAGTTTATGTCCCATCCCCTTGAATCAGATCTCTGTCGCTGATTGACAAATAGAATATGGGAGAAGCAAAACTATTCTTGTTTTTAGGGCAGGCTTTGAGAAGCTTGCAGCTTTAATTTCTTGTCCCTTGGGATAATTGCTCTTGGGACCCAACTCTTACACCGTGAAAAAGCCCAAACTGCTCCATGGAGAGGCCCATATGAAGAAAAACTGACAGCCAACACCTATTTGCCAGGCATATGAGTGGGTCCTCTTGGAAGTGAATCCTCCAGCATCAGGCAATCTATCCCAACTGAAATCAAGTGAAACAGAGATAAGCAAGCCCCATTGAGACTTGACCAAATTGTAGACTCATGAGCAAAACAAGTAATTTTTACTGAAGTTATGAAGTTTTGGGCTGGTTTGTTATGTAGCAGAAGTTAACTACAATACCTTCTCTGATCTTCCTCATAAGGGACGCAGAAGGTGCCATTTCTCTTGGATGACTAAAGGACTTTGTACTCTCCTTTATTATAATATAGTCCCTTCCTTCCTTGGCTAGGCCTCTCTATCCTCCCATCCCAAGCCCCACCACTATTAATTCCTCCTTTGGGGCAGTTCCGTATCTTATCAACTTTTGTATTTTCATGCGTCTTTACTGTTCTGTAGAAGATCCCACTTCTTAATAGTTCTTCTTAAAAGTCACATTCAGGAATCCATTCAAAAAGTACATTTTTCCACTATGTGTATACATTGCATGAATTTCAAAATTTCTTTTGGGTCATAGATGAAAGATGAATTTAGGGTTGTCTAATCAATCCAATGGTTGCTTCCAAATAAAAACACTTGTTTTCCATTCCAAAAGAGAATCAACAATTAACCATATACCAGGTGAAAAAGCTACCTCTACTCATTGCACTTTTGAAAACTGCAATGCACAACCATTTTCCAAATATTTGTAAAACTATTGTAAAAACAAAGAATAGGATTTATGGAGTAAATCATGGGAAGAATGCCTGGTCAAGTGGTTCATAAATATCCAGGTCTCATTCTATTTGGGGTCATAGCCTTGAATTTAATACAATATTGAATTGTTGAACTGGGAGCAAAGGATTGAGGTGAAATGTGGTTGGCTCCTAAGAGCAAGTACAATGCTGCTTCCTGCAGAGAATAACTTTCTTTGTAACTCCCAGAGAATAACATATTTTCAAAGGTGTTGGAAGTGAATAGATATTAGAGAGGAAAAACTAAAACCTTTAGAGAACTGAAAGGTCATATTTATATGACTCAGATCATTATAAGTTATTACAATGCTAATATTGAATAGTCAATAGTCAACATGCTAACAGACCTCTCAAGGACAACCACAGACTCAGGAGCAAACAAAAGTAATTTGTTGCTTTCTCACTATCAAGAAATAGACATTCGTCCATCTACGCTAATATGATCTCCAGTGGGAAATGATTTATGTCTCTTACATTCATGAAACTCTCTCTCATAACCAGGCATAATGACTTCTTTTACCTCTACAGAGAATGGCTGATTTATGCACAGACCTTTGTGCAATAACTTTTCTTTAAAGATTGATGCTGTTAAACATGAAAAAAATGTGAACTTTCTGACATTTTATTTTAATGTAATTTAGAAAACCATGTAAACTGCAAATGGACCTCATGTGGAATGAAAATCACATGCTGATAACCTAAATTATTTTCAATACCATTAATCTTTGACTAATACCTGGAATGTTTTATTATCAGAATTATGAAAGGCACAAGAGAGACACTAATGTAGTTCATCTTAAAAATAATTTAAAGGACTTAAGATTCCTTTTTTATCCCCTCAATTTACACTTTGAGAATTTTCCAATAGGATAGATAGTGATTGTTACCTATCACATAGAGGAATATCATTTTTTTTGGTCTGGAAAGTCTGCTCCCAAAGACCAATAACCCTAAAAAGTTATTCAAGGTTGGAGGAAGGGAGGAGGAGAAAGTGACACAAAATTTTTTGACATTTTTCTACGGTCAAACTTTTCTTGACCTTTTCAATTCTTGTTTGGAGAAGAAGTTCTGAAATTATATAGATCTTGTCTAGGTTCTAATGGAGATCAAAGAAAGTTGGCAAACAGTCCCAGTCTTCTCAATGTTTTCAGTGCCACTGCCCCATGGTATGCATTTAAAACAACTTTATTAATTTTATTAACGTATCTATCAGTCACTGGTGTGATTTCCTATGTTACTCAGGATGTTTGGGAAAAAGAAACTCCTTTTACCAAACTGTGTTTCAGGCAATCTCAACTTTGGTGTCTGATTGAAAGAGAAGGGACAAGTCAACGTATTTTCCCAAGGAGGTCATTATGAACGATAAAATATCTCTCTTACAATTTTCAGTATAATATGTTTGTTATCATGAATGAGGGTATTAAGCTTTGTTTATATCCCAAGACTTTAAACAGCTTTTCCAGAATGAGTCAATATTAACATTTAAGAACTACAATTTATGGAAGATTAACAATTGAAGCTTTCTTTAAACAAAATGGATTTTCAGCACTCACAGTAACCAATATTTCAAGCATAGTTTCATTAATACGTCTATTTCTTTTTAAGTAGTTTCTCACACAAATCAAATGAGAATTTTGCTCTCAGGGTGATAGTGAAATAAATAATACCAAAGTTTATTTATACATATTGACATAAAATTACATACTATATGTATGCATAAAAATAAGCCTGAAAATAGTAATAACATAATATTAGCTATGTTTATTGGGTGCTTACCGTGTGCCAGAAACTGTTTCATGCACTTCAGTACATTAATTCGCATCACTCTCACAACAACCTGAAGAGGTAGCTGTCATTACTTTTGATTTATGCTCCATAATCTGAGAGCAATTAAGACATGCATCTATGGTCAGTAAGCACCAGAATCACGATTTAAACTCAGGCAGTCGGGCTTCAAAGTTCACACTATTAAACACTATCCACCCCAGCCTCTCTCTAATACAATGTCAGAAGAATTAAACATCATTTAAAGTGCAGAGAAATGCCTATAGGAATTGAGATGGAGACAAGATGTCTTCCAGCTTGGGGGCTCAGGGAACAAGGGAAGATTCGAAAATGGCTTTCCTTGAAAAGTAGGCAATATTTGGGTAAGCTTAGATGAAGAAAAGGAATCTCAAGACAAAAACCAAGATCATTGAAAGACACAGAAGTAAGCTGGCTAGCTGTTCATTTTAGTAGGAGTTGAAGGTGCATTGAGAGGTAAAATAAGAAATAAGATTGGAAACGAGACTCAGGGGCAATTGTGGAGAACCAGGTGAAGGAGTCTGTAGAATATTCTGAAGGCCTTTGAAGTCATAAAAGGTGTTTGAAGAGGGGAGTCATATATTACTTTCATTCACTGACAAATATTTATTGAACACCTTTCATGTGACACACTGTCTTGGACAATGGATATATACAAGTGAATAAAGTAGATGAAATCTTTCCTCTCATGGAATTTGCACTGTAGTTACAACCTAAGCTATGTTTTAGGAAGCTTAATTGAAATGGAAATCTGCAAGTTGGATTGGAGCCATCGGTGGGCAGGAATGAGAGGAGGAGGGTAAAAGATAGTAAGAGTGCGAATGAGAGTGGCGGTAAGGTGGCTAGCAAGAAAGGAATGGGCATAAAAATTAGGGAGGCAAAATCTACAGATCTTAAAAATGAACTTGAAAGTGAGGTAAGTGGGAGATTTAGAAACTACTATGTGATCTGAACTCTCTGACTGAAAAGATGGTACTGTGATGAATAGCAGGATAGGAAATAAGCCTTGGTATAAAAAATGGCCTTTTTGGGTCATATTGAATTTATCTCATTTGTGAGACATTTGAGTAACAAATGTCCTACATACAGTAAGAAATGTGGGACAGATATTGGAAAGGAATAAAAATGTTCAAATCATTGGATTAAAGGAGATGGAGGAAAGACTGTTTCTAGTATAATAACTAACACATAACTGACAGTAACTATTGACTAAATATCAAATGAAGATAATGAGATTAATGAAATCAGAAAAGAATGCATAGAATAGATACTGCAGGCTTGGTGGAGTGGCTCACACCTGTAATCTCAGCATTTTGGGAGGCCGGGGCGGGCGGATCACCTGAGGTCAGGAGTTTGTGACCAGCCTGGCCAACATGGTGAAACCCCGTCTCTACTGAAAATACGAAAATTAGCTGGGTGTGGTGACACATGCCTGTAATCCCAGCTACTCAAGAGGCTGAGGCGAGAGAATCGCTTGAACCTGGGAGATGGAGGTTGCAGTGAGTCAAGATCATGCCATTGCACTCCAGCCTGGGGGACAAAGCAAAACTCCATCTCAAAAAAAAAAAAAAATAAAAAGGAATAGATACTGTGATAAAGAAAGAAGAAGGGGCTGCCAGCATGAGTATATGCATGGATGCTGGCCCTTCTGCCCCCACTGGCACCCCACCCCCACTGTGCTACCACTGCCAACAGCACCCGCATTACTACCCCATTGATGTGCAGGCACTCTGCTGCAAGGCCACTGCCACTCTCAGTATGAACACATGCAAGGATTCCTCCACTTCACTCCTGCCAGTGCTCTGTCCCAGCTGGCACATGTGCACCCAACTGTACTGCCGTGGTGGCTGGCATGCATGATCAAGAATGGAGCCCGCTGCCACCACCCCTACAAAGTGCCTTGGCCAGCACCCCTCTTCGACGTGTAGAGATGGGTGAACTGGCAACACCTTAGCCTTCAATCCAGCAAGTTCCTAACTTTGAGGGGCCAAATAACACAGTCAGGGGCCTGGTACCAGTCCTCCAGAGTTACAGCATGCAGCCCAGGAGGGCTGATCTGAGCCTAGGTAACCAGGAATCTTCCAGAATCAAAGCCAGTTGACTGAATCCACTTTATAACACAATAAAACCCCCAAGGGCACCAAAGAAGATAAAAGCAAAAATCTCCATCCAAAAAAAACCAACTTCAAAGACTGAAGGAACATCAGCCCACACAGATGAGAGAAAACCAGTACAAGAACCCTGGCAACTCTAAAAATCAGAGTGTCTTCTTACCGCCAAACAACTGCACTAGCTTCCAAGCAATGGTTCTTAACCAGACTGAAATGGCTGAAATGCCAGACATAGAATACAGAATTCAGATAGGAATGAAGATCATTGAGATTCAGGAGAAAGTAAAAATCAAATCTAAGGAATCTAAGGAATACAAGAAAACAACATAGGAGCCAAAAGATAAAATGGCCATTTGAAGAAAGAAGAAAACTGATCTGATACAGCTAAAAAACACACTATAAGAATTTCATAAAAACAATTGCAAGTATTTTTTTTTTTTTTTTTTTTTTTGAGACGGAGTCTCGCTCTGTCACCCAGGCTGGAGTGCAGTGGCCAGATCTCAGCTCACTGCAAGCTCCGCCTCCCGGGTTGACGCCATTCTCCTGCCTCAGCCTCCCGAGTAGCTGGGACTACAGGCGCCGCCAGCTTGCCCGGCTAGTTTTTTGTACTTTTTAGTAGAGACGGGGTTTCACCGTGTTAGCCAGGATGGTCTCGATCTCCTGACCTCGTGATCCACCCGTCTCGGCCTCCCAAAGTGCTGGGATTACAGGCTTGAGCCACCACGCCCGGCCCAATTGCAAGTATTAACAGCAGAAAAAACCAAGCTGAGGAAAGAATCTCAGAGCTTGAAGATTAGTTCTTCAAATTAACTCAGACAAAAATTTTTAAAAAATAATAAAAATGAATGAACAAAACCTCCGGGAAATATGGGATTATCTAGAGAGGAAATGTACAACTTATTGGCGTCCTTGAGAGTGAGAGACAAGCAAGCAATTTGAAAAACATATTAGAGGATATTGTCTAAAAATTTTCCCAAACTTGCTAAAGAGGCCAACATTCAAATTCAGGAAATCCAGAGAACCTCTGTGAGATACGATACAAGATGACTACCCCCAAGACGCATAGTTATCAGATTCTCCAAGGTGGACATGAAAGAAAAAATACTGAAGGCAGCTAGACAGAAAATGCAGGCCACCTACAAAGGAATACCATCAGGCTAACAGAGGACCTTTCAGCAGAAATGCAACAAGCCAGAACAAATTGAGAGCCTATAGTCAGCATTCTTAAAGAAAAGAAACTCCAACCAAGAATTTAATATCCGGCGAACTAAGCTTTATAAGGAGAAATAAAATCTTTTTCAGACAAGCAAATGCTAAGGGAACTTGTTACCACGAGACCTGCATTACATGAGGTCCTTAAGGCAGTGCTCAACGTGGAAATAAAAGACTGTTACCAGCCACCACAACACACACTTAAGTATATAGACCATTGACACTGTAAAGCAACTACACAATCATGTCTGCATAATAACCAGCTAACGACATGATGACAGGATCAAATCTTCACATACCAATGTTAACTTTGAACATAAATGTGTTAAATGTCCCAATTAAAAGGTACAGAATGGCAAGCTAAATAAAGAAGCAAGAGCCAACTGTACACCATGTTCAAGAGACCAAAGTCACATAAAATGGCACCCACAGGCTCAAAGTGAAGGGATGGAGAAAAGTTTCCCAAGCAAATGGAAAACAAAACAAAACAAAACAAAACAAAGCAGGAGTTGCTCTTCTAATTTCAGAGAAAACAGACACTAAGCCAACAACGATTTTTAAAAAAAGACAAATAAGGGCATTACATAATGGTAAAGGGTTCAATTCAACAAAAAGACCTAACTATTCTAAATATACATGCACCCAACACAGGAGTATCAAGATTCATAAAACAAGTTCTTAGACACCTACAAAGAGACTTAGATAACCACACAATAATAGTGGAAGACTTCAACACCCTACTGATCGTATTAGCCAGATCATCAAGGCAGAAAACTAACAAATATATTTGGGACGAGAACTTGACACGTGACCAAATGAACCTAACAGACATCTACAGAACTCTCTCCCCCAAAACAACAGAATATACACTCTTCTCATCTGAACGTGGCATATACTCTAAAATTGACCACACAACTGGTCACAAAATAATTCTCAGCAAATTAAAAAGCAATAAAATCATACCAACCTCACTCTTGGACCACAGCACAATAAAAATAGAAATCAATATCAAGTAGATTGACCACAAAATTACACGAAAATAAAATAATCTGCTTATGGATGACTTCTGGGTAAACAATGAAATTAAAGCAGAAATCAAGAAATTATTTGAAACTAATGAGAACAAAGATACAACATACCAGAATCTCTGGAACACAGCTAAAGGAGTATTAAGAGGAAAGTTTATAGGGCTAAACACCCACATCAAAAAGTTAGAAATATTTCAAATTAACAAACTAAAATCATACCGAGAGGAATGAATGGAAAAAGAGCAAACCAACCCCCAAACTAGCAGAAGACAAGAAATAACCAAAATCAGAGCTGAACGGAATGAAACTGAACTGTGAAAATGCATACAAAAGACAAATAAATCCAGAAATTCATTTTTTGAAAGAATAAATAAGATTGATAGACTGCTGGCTAGAGTAATAAAGAAAAAAGGGGAGAGGATCCAAATAAACATAATCAGAAATGACAAAGGGGACATCAGCACTGGCTCCACAGAATTATAAAAAGCCCTCAGAGACTATAATGAACACATGTATTCACACAAACTAGAAAACCTACAAGAAAGGAATAAATTCCTAGAAACATACAACCTCCCAAGATTGAACCAGGAAGAAATTAAAACTGTGAAAAGACCAATAACAAGTCCTGAAATTGAATCAGTAATAAAAAGCCTGACAATAAGGAGAAGCACAGGACCAGGTGATTCACAACCGAATTTTACCAGATGTATAAAGAATTCTGGTACTATACCTACTGAAACTATTCCAAAATAGTGAGGAGAAGGGACTTCTTCCTAACTCATCCTAGAATGCCAGCATCATCCTAATACCAAAGCCTGGCAGAGAGACAAGAAAAAGAGAAAACTTCAGGCCAATATCCTTGATGAATATAGATACAAAAATCCTTGACAAAATACTAACAAACTGAATCCAGCAACACATCAAAAAGCAAATTCACCACGATCAAGTAGATTTTATTCCTGGGATGCAAGGTTGGTTCAACATAAGCAAATCAATAAATGTGATTCATCACATAAACAGAACAAAAAACTAAACCACATGATCATCCCAATAGATGGAGAAAAGACTTATTAAATGCAGCATCCCTTCATGTTAAAAACTCAAACCAGGTATTGATGGAACAGATCTGAAAATAAAAAGAGCTATCTATGACAAACCCACAGCCAAAATCATACTGAATGGGCAGAAGCTGGGAGCATTAACGCTGAGAACCAGAACAAGACAAGAATGCCCACTCTCATCACTCTTATTTAACACAGTACAGGAAGTCCCAGCTACAGCAATCAGGCAAGAGAAAGAAATTACGGACATCCAAGTAGGAAGAGAGGAAGTCAACCTATATCTGTTTGCAGATAGTATAATTATATACCTAGAAAATCCCATAGTCTCTGCTCAAAAGCTCCTTGATCTGGTAAACAACTTCAGCAAAGTTTCAGGATACAAAATCAATGTACAAAAATTAGTAGCATTCCTATACATCAACAATCTTCAAGCTGAGTGCCAAATCAATAATTCAGTCTCATTCACATAGATACACACACACACACACACACACACACACAACATACACTCCCCCTACACACACACCTAGGAATATAGCTAACTAGGGAGGTGAAAGATCTCTACAAGGAGAACTAAAAATCACTGCTCCAAGAAATCAGAGATGACACAAACAAATGGAAAAACATTTCATGCTTATGGATAGGAAGAATTAATATTGTTAAAATGGCCATGCTGCCCAAAGCAATTTACAGATTCAGTATTACACTACCAATGACATTCTTCACAGAAGTAGAAAAAATTATTCTAAAATTTACATGGAACTAAAAAGGAGCTCAAACAGGCAAAGTAATTTAAGAATAAAGAACAAAACTGGGGATCACATTACCCAACTTCAAACTACACTACAAGGCTACAGTAACCAAAATAGCATGGTACTGATACAAAACTAGACACATAGACCAATGGGATAGAATACAGAGCCCAGAAATAAAACTGCACACCTACAACCATATGATCTTTGACAAAGTTAACAAAAATGAGCAAAGGACTACCTGTTCAATATATAGTGCTGGGATAACTGGCTAGCCTTCCTTATACCATATAAAAAAATCAACTAAAAATAGATTAAAGACTTAAATGTAACACCTAAGAACTATAACAAACCTTGAAGAAAACCTAGGAAATACCATTCTGGACATAGCCCTGGCAAAGATTTTATGGTGGATATGTCATAAGAACTTACAACAAAAACAAAAATTGACTAATGGAATCAAACTAAAGGGCAGAAGCACAGCAAAAGAAAGTATCAACTGAGTAAACAGACAACCTACAGAATGGGAAAAAATATTTGCAAACTAAGCATCTGAAAGGTCTAATATGAGATTCTGTAAGGAATTTAAACAAATTTACAAGCAAAACCCAAACGACCCCATTAAACAGTAGGCACATATGAAAAAAAGCTCATCATCACTGGTCATTAGAGAAATTCAAATCAAAACCACAATGAGATACCACCTCACACCAGTTACAATGGCAATCACTAAAAAGTCAGGAAACAACAGATGCTGGAGAGGATATGGAGAAATAGGAACACTTCTACACTGTTGGTGGGAGTGTAAATTAGTTCAACCATTGTGGAAGACAGTGTGGTGATTCCTCAAGGATCTAGAACCAGAAACACTATTTGATCCAGCAATCCCATTACTGGGTATATACCCAAAGGATTATAAATCATTCTACTATAAAGACACATGCACACATATGTTTATTACAGCACTGTCCCCAATAGCAAAGACTTGGAACCAACCCAAATGCTCATCAATGACAGACTGGATAAAGAAAATGTGGCACATATATACTATGGAATACTATGTAGCCATAAAAAGGAATGAGTTCATGTCCTTTGCAGGGACGTGGAGGAAGCTGGAAACCATCATTCTCAGTAAACTAACACAAGAACAGAAAACCAAACACTGCATGTTCTCACTCATAAGTGGGAGTTGAACACTGAGAACACATGGACACAGGGAGGGGAACATCACACACTGGTGCCTGTCAGGGGGTGGGGAGTTAGGGGAGGACTAGCATTATGAGAAATACCTAACGTAGATGATGGATTGACGGGTGCAGCAAACCACCATGGCACGTGTATACCTATAAAACAAACCTGCACGTTCTGTACATGTATCCCAGAACCGAAAGGATAATAACTAACAAAAAAATAAAAAGTGGGCAAAGGACATAAACAGACAATTTTCAAAAGAAGCCATACATGTGGCCAACAAGCATACGAAAAAATTCTCAACATAATTAATCATCAGAGAAATGCAAATCAAAATCACAATGAGACACCATCTCATACCAGTCAGAATGGCTATTACTAAAAAGTCAAAAAAATAGGCCAGGCACAGTGGCTCATGCCTGTAATCCCAGCACTTTGGGAGGCTGAAGCGGGCAGATCACCTGAGATCAGGAGTTCGAGACCAGCTTGGCCAACATGGTGAAACCCTGTGTCTACT
Organism: Colobus angolensis palliatus; assembly: GCF_000951035.1. Classification (NCBI taxonomy): domain Eukaryota; kingdom Metazoa; phylum Chordata; class Mammalia; order Primates; family Cercopithecidae; genus Colobus; species Colobus angolensis. The sequence goes on along the minus strand of NW_012117755.1, from coordinate 2,702,192 downwards.
AAAAATAAAAAATTCGCCGACCATGGTGGCAGGAGCCTCTAATCCCAGTTACTCGGGAGGCTGAGGCAAGAGAACCACTTGAACTCGGGGAGGCGGAGGTTGCAGTGAGCCAAGATTGCACCATTGCACTCCGGCCTGGGGGACAAGAGCGAGACTTCGTCTCAACAAAACAAAACAAAACGAAAGTCAAAAAATACCAGATGCTGGTGAGGTTGTGAAGAAAGGGGAATGCTTATACACTGTTGGTGGGAATGTAAATTAGTTCAGCCACTGTGGAAAGCAGTTTGGAGATATCTCTAAGAACTCAAAACTGAACTACCATTCAACCAAGCAATGCCATTACTGGGTATATACCCAAAGGAAAATAGATCATTCTACCATAAAGACACATGCAGTTGTATGTTCATTGCTGCATTATTCCCAATAGCAAAGACATGGAATCAACCAAAATGCCCATCAATGGTAGATTGGATATAGAAAATGTGGTACATATACACCAGGGAATACTGTGTAGCCAGAAAAAACAATGAGATTATGTTTTTCCAGCAACATGGATGGAGCTGGAGGCCATTGTCCTAGGTGAAATAACATAGGAACAGAAAACCAAATACCATATCTTCTCACTTATAAGTGGGACCTAAACACTGAATACATATGAACACAAATAAGGGAACGACAGAAACTAGGGTCTACTTTAGGGTGGAGGGTGGGAGGATGGTGAAGAGTGAGAAACTACCTATCAGGTACCATGCTTATTATCTAAGTGACAAAATAATCTGTTCACCAAACTCCCATGACATACAATTTACTCATGTAACAAACCTGCACATGTGTCCCCAGAGCTTAAAACAAAAGTGAGAAAAAGAAAAAAGAAAGAAAGAGGAAGGAATGAGTGCTTAGAGAGATAAGGAGACAATTAGTGTAATATATCACCCTGGCAAGTCAAAAGGTGAGACATTTTTTCAGTAGACTGTAGTGAGCAGCAATAACAAAATATGAGATTTCCAGGGCAATGAGGACTTGATAACAATATTTGCATTTAGTAGTTATGGTGATTTCATAGAGAAGTGTTTCAGTCAAGAGGTAGTTGTAGAAACTTTAAAATGTAAAGGAAAGATGGATGTTTAGGAAGTAGAAATATTTCCGTTAATTTCTATTAGATGAGTGATTTGAAGCTTGCTTTTGGTGATCTTCGGTCTTTCCCTGTAATGCTGAGTCAGTGTAGAGTAATGGGTAGGACAGTAGAGTTAGTAGGAGATCAGAAAGTCAAACTTAGGTTCAAATGCTGACTTTTCTATATATTCAGGGTGAGCATCCCAAATCTGAAAATCTGAAATCCAAAATACTCTAAAAGCTGAAAATTTTTGAGCGCCGACATGATTCTCAAAGTAAATGCTCATTGGAGTATTTCCAATTTTGAATTTTGGGGTTTGGGATGCTTAACCCATAATTATAATGCAAGTAATCCAAAATCTAAAAAAAAATCTGAAATCCAGAAAAAAATTCAGAAAAAATGGATATCCACAACAGTTGTGGTCCCAAGTGTTTTGGATAAGGGATACTCAGCAGAAGTTACCCAGCCTCTCAGTTTTTCCTCTGTAATAAATATACAATGGTACTACATCATGCAAACAAAGCATTTAGTACACACCTTGGCACATAGTAACTATTTTGAAAAGGTAGCTATAATTATTATTACCTCTCTTAATCATTGAAAAATGCATGATGATTTTAATCCCAGAAAAGTAAACATTTATTGTGACAAGTTTTTAGTTTATATAATTGCCCTCCTAACCAGGAGTAATAAAATTTACTTGTTTTTTTAAAAAGTAGCAATAGATAAATTACTTAACCTCTCAATTTTATTCTTCTCAAATGAAAATGGAAATAATAAGAGTACCAACACCACAAGTTTTCACTAAGGATCAAATTAGAAAATGAAAGTAAAAATACTTTGCCAATTATGAAACATGAAATATTTAGTTATTATTCTCTTTATTAATTAATATAACTTTGATCCATTGACTTTTAAGAGCATACTATTAGATTTATATCTTCGGTTTGACTTCTGTTTAATGGTAATTCATAAAATTAATAAGGACCTTTTACTAGAAAGCTTTTTCAAAGTGCTTTTATATTTATTACCTTATAAGATCCTCACAAAAGCTCTGCAAGGAATAAAAGACAATGGTTATTAGAGGCTAACGAAATTGACTTTTCAGTGTGCACAGTGTCTTCTTACCAATGTGGGCTTTTCTTTTGTTTTTTAGATATAAAATTACAAAATCCAATAGTTGATTTACAAAGTTAGTCAATTTAGTGATTACTTTGTATCATTCTAGATAATTGTTTAATGTAATGGCAACATCCAGAAGTAGGCTTTAAAGGTTTTAATACAATTAACATGTTTACGTATGAATGAGACATGGTTCATGTTACCATGGTAACATGGTCCAAAATGGTACAACACTTATAATCAAATAGCTAAACTCATATTGCATTAAATTGGGGTGATTGTTTTTTTCATTACTGAACCAAAAGTGGATTCTAATTTTCTGTATTCAGTCTTTCTTTCTGTAGGAGATGAAAGACCAGTCCTGAACATTTGTCCCCATTGACTCCCTTTTCTAACTTCTAATTATTTTCATTATTTCGTTTTGGATTTTCTCTGAGATCTACAGGAATTCAGGGTCCCAAACTGGAAAATAATAAAGTAACTAAATATAGCAAGAAGACAATCATGTGAGTCTTGAGTATTCCTGAGCATTATAGTCAGAGGTTCCAACTGGACAACAGATTCATGGGTAGAACATGCTGCATTCAATTCAATCGGTATCTATCCAGCGTAGAGATAGTAGTATTGTGAATGAGGATGGGGATTTTGTAGTAGCAATATGAGAATAAGAGGAATAATAAAAATTTCCATGTTTATATAAGAGAAGAAACGAATTATCTTATTGAAAACAGTTTTTCATCATCTTGGATACATTATGCAAAGACTTTTACTTTTTCCATGATATAATTTTTTTTTTTTTGAGATGGAGTCTCACTGTGTCACCCAGGCTGGAGTGCAATGGCACGATCTTGGCTCACTGCAACCTCTGCCTCCCAGGTTCAAGTGATTCTCCTGCCTCTGCCTCCCGAGTAGTTGGGATTACAGGCGTGTGCCACCACGCCTGGCTAGTTTTTGTACTTTTAGTAGAGATGGGGTTTCGCCATGTTGGTCAGGCTGGTCTTGAATTCCTGACCTCAGGTGATCTGCCCGCCTCAGCCTCCCAAAGTGCTGGGATCACAGGCGTGAGCCACCACACCCGGCCCATGATACGAATTTTATGCCAAAGCTTTGCTAATTCTTTGCCTTTCTCACAATTAGTTTATTAAGAGGGTCCCTATAAATATGTCTTTTTGAATAACATGGACAATAGTATCACTTAATACCAATTCTGTACTACAGTAAGTAACATTTTGGTGACATTTTGAAGTATTTTTCTGAGATCTACAGGAATTCAGGGTCCCAAACTGGAAAATAATAAAGTAACTAAATATAGCAAGAAGACAATCATGTGAGTCTTGAGTATTCCTGAGCATTATAGTCAGAGGTTCCAACTGGACAACAGATTCATGGGTAGAACATGCTGCATTCAATTCAATTGACCATGGAGAAATTCAAATAACGCCAAAAATTGGGCGTAATATAATTTATTTATATGGCTTCCATGTTGATGTCCTTCAATTTTAAATCTTTAACCCAGATCTTTTTCCAAACCTTAGATTTACATTCACAACTGCTTCAAGAGAGGTAATGTTTTCACCTCTGATTTTTCACTTATAGTTACCTCAAAATCAAACACATTCTTGACTTTGCTCCTCACAACGGTTTGCCATCTTGAATTCTGCAACTCATGATTGAGTGAAGATACTCCCTTCAGTCAATCATGCCAAGTGGTAAGTAGGCACTGATTTCTCATTTTACCTCACATTTTCTGCTTACCTCCACCTCCCACAGAATATATGACAGGGCTGATTTTATCTCCAAATAGCTCACATATATGTTTTGTTTGTTCAACCTCACCACTTTGATCATCAGTTCTTGCTTGGCTTGTTACAGAAATAACTTCTTAACTGTTGTCCCTTCACGGGTCTCATACCTTTCTAATTCCTTCTCCTAACCACTGCCAGAATGATCTTTCAAAAACGTAAGTTTGATTAGTCCATTTACTTGCTTAGAACTAGGCTATGACTTAAAGTGGTAAAGTCCAGAGTCTTAAAAATAGGTAGCAAGGGGCAGAGAGAGCCAGTTTACACTTACTGAGCCCTTCGAGTCCAATCGTCTGTCTCTCTGGTATGCATTTTACATGTATCTTATCATTTAATCCTGACAAAATCCTGTGATGTTCTCATTGTATAGAAGAGTATAATTGGGACTCAGAGGTTAGACGATAAGCTAATAAGTGCTAAATAAGGCGTCTTCCTGCTTACAAGGTACATACTCTAGCTGCTACATCATGCTTCTTTCCACACAATTTAGCCCCAGCTGATCTTTCTAATTTCATTTCTTGTAGCAACCATACCCCAGCCAAGTTCCTTCAGATTCTCACACTACCACACTGACAAAGCCTTTGGATATGGTGTTTCCTCTATCACAAATGCTCTTTTCAATCCCATGAACCTAAATAACTCCTAACAATTCTTCTAAGGTGACTTTCTCTAAACAGAGGTTCTCATTGGACAATAGATTCATTGGTAGGTCATGCTATGCTCAATACAATTGCTATCTATTGTGAGTAGAGATATTTTAAAAATCTCCACCAGTACATAGGCAAGGTTAAAATCCACTGTTCTAGGTGAGTTTCCTGGCCTCTTTGCAAGACTTAGCCTAGTCTTCTGTTTTTGCTAGACCCCGTTCAGCTTTCTACTGTAATTTTCATTAGCTATTATAATTTTGTCTTAGGATATATATCTTCACCTCTGGAATGTGAACCTCTCAAAGGCAGAAATAATGTTAAAATACAGAGGCTTTTGAATATATGTTACATAGTGATCCAGTATGTCCACACAGACACACACACACACACACACACACAGAGACACAAACACACACAAAGAAACCATTGAACCAAAGTTTTGCGAACAACATTGAAACTTACTTAAAAGTGATGGACTCCTCATTTCTATTCTATTTTATTAATTTCATTCATTTCTATCTTAAAAATATGGATTGATACTCATTAAATTGATTACACAACCCAGTACTTTTACTGAACTGTTTTTGAAAAGCACCTTTCTTGGGGCCCTTATGATGGAATTAGTTCCCTTATAACAAGAGGAAGTGTCATCAGAGCTCTCTCTCTCTCTTTCCTATGTTAGGACACAGAGAGAAGGCAGCCATCTACAAACCAGTAAGAGGGGCCATCACTGGGCCCAGATCTTGGAATCCCAGCCTCCAGAACTAAGAGAGAGAAATTTCTGTTGTATAAGCCTTCTTTCTCTTACCCACCCCCCAAAAAAGAAAGAAAATCATCTCTCTGAACGTGTTTGTATCACCAGACCTAACACCATGACCCATGGCAGGTGTTTAGCAAAGATACACTGAATTAATAAAAGTTCTCAGAAAAATTATACACACACACACACACACACACACACACATATATATATATATGTATATAATTTTTAAATATCCAGAGCAGAAGGCATTCATCACCAGGCAAATTAAAATATCAAAATTCACTTTCACACTCTTTAGACAACAATCAAAATGGAAAGATTAAAAAATACATATAAAACTCAATTCAAACTAAAGCAACCGGAAGGAGTACACTAAAGGTTTCTTCTTCTTAGAATTAGGGGCCCTTAAATTGCCTCTGCATTCTCAGATGGTCCAAGAAATATGATACTCCAATTTATTCAAGGTACTAATTGTGCCACTAAGATTGCATTCTTTCTTTCTTCGGAATTAATCAGTGGGACAAAATTTTGGTGAGAAACTTCTCCAATTTTATTTTACTTTATTTTTTAAATTTATTTTTTTTGAGACAGAGTCTCGCTCTTTCACCAGGCTGGAGTGCAGGGGCACCATCTCAGCTCACTGCAATCTCCGCCTCCTGGGTTCAAGCAATTCTCCTGCCTCAGCCTCCTGAGTAGCTGGGACTACAGGTGCGCTCCACCACGCCCACCTAACTTTTGTATTTTTAGTAGAGATGGGGTTTAACCATGTGGCCAGGATGGTCTCGGTCTCCTGACCTCGTGATCCGCCTGCCTCTGCCTCCCAAAGTGCTGGGATTGCAAGCCTGAGCCACTGTGCCCAATTTTAATAACATATTAGAAATCAAAGATACCTTAATTCATAGGTGTACTCAGATGTACAATTCAAAGTTTATCAAACCTGTCTCTCTGGAAATGTTTTATTTTTCAGGAGAAAATTTTTATAATGAGGGGATTGAGAGGAGACATAGGTAAAACATGAGATTAGGGAAGGGAGTGATTTGAAAGATATGGCCTGAGACATGACCCAGATCACAGATGAAGGAATCTCATATTCATTGCTCCTTAGTTTGTCTTGCTGAGAAAAATATATTAATTACACCACCTTTATGACCATCATAAAGGTCACCACATCCCCACATCGTCTTTACAAACTAATATTACAATGATCTCTCAGGGGTACTTAGAGAACCACTTAATATTTGTGAAACTCTTGTGAAATATTCAGAAAGACACGGAGTCTTTCCATTTTCAGTTAGTTACCCAGGGTTTTATGGTAGTACTTTGAACCATGAACAGCTTTGTCAACTCTCTTAGGCCCAAAGCAGAAAATGTTGTGGACAGAGAAATAATCTGATTCAATTATGAATATGGTTTTTTTTATATAAAGGATAAATCTGCAATTTAAACATTCTGAAACTTTCACCCCTAAAGGCCTTATATGGCGTTCTATAAAAATACATTTGCTAAAAAATCCAGTTAGCCTATCAGAAATAACAATATTTATAAGAAACATCCCCTTATCCTGAAGTACAAGGACGACTGTAATGTTCTTGATTTTAGTAAAGAAAGTGAGTTATACCTTTTTATAATACGGGAGGAAGTTCTAATGTCTTTCAAAGAAGAGTTAATCATGTTAATTCCATTCAGAATGTATATGCTTTATATTACACATATGTTTAAGTAATGTATGAATTATGATTATTGCTGAGAGAATAAATATCTTAGGAAGTGGGTGATAGACAAAAGTGATAGGTAGTCTAACAAGAGCTGGAGTCTCCATATATAGAAAAATGGATTGACAATCTTAGAGAAAAACACATTTTGTGAAGGTTTTCACCCTCTCTTCATTCACTAGCATTTGTATGAAGTAAATCATCACTACTTTTGGGGTAGACAGATATATCAAAATCTATTGGCAGAGCTGTTGCTTTGGCTAGGCATTTCAAATTTCCTTTTTTTAATATATGAGAACTATGATTGCTATATAGCATGAGTCTATGAATACAATGCTACCAGCTTCTTCAAATGAAGTGAAAAACATGCCATTTCACTTTTCTCCTACATACATATTATAGAAAATTCCTTTTGTTCAAAATAAAAATTCATAGAGGGAAAAGAAGCAAACACTTCCATTTAGCTGAAATACTGAAATTGCATGTAATCTCCTAAGGTATGCTGTTTTATTTACTTTCAAGCTTGACATTTCCATTTGTTGCTCTTCAACACCAGTTTCTTGACTCAATTCAATCAGCTGAAATGTGCCATTAACAATAATCAATAGTTTCAGTAGTTTACTGTTTCTACCATGACATCTCCAAGTCTTTCATCAAAAGATCATTATCCAACCATCTAACTAAAAATCAGAGTTGGCTATAAATGTCATTTCATTCCATAAAATGTAGTTTAAACCTCAGGCAAGTGGGATTTGTAGAAAACACAATATTAGCTGCCAGGGAAGAGGGAAACTGTCTCTGTTTTAAAATAATTTTGGAATCTTAGTTAACCTTACTATAGTTAAGAAGCAAATGTTGAGGTTTTCAGGAGCTCTATGGGAGTTCTATCTGGATTTTGAGAATAAATATAGTTTATCACTTTGGGGTTGAGGCAGTAAAAAGCCCCTGCCTTATTCCCAAACTCTCTCTTTTTCTACCTCAGGTACACTGAAAGTTGCGTGTAATATGTGCCCTAGCTCAAAGACGGAAAAGAGTAGCCTGATCGACATTGGACTTTATGTGAGCAACAAATAAACTTTGGTTTGGTTAAGCCACTGGACAAAAACGAATAAATACATTTTCTTGAGTAACATGGGATAAGCTAAGACATTTTTCTCAGCATGATTTCCAACTGCTTTTGAAAGAGGGATCAGAAATCTAAACATAAAATATTTATTTTCCATACATCCATAGTAAATATAGTTAGCACACATGGTGAATCTTCCCTTTAATGATTCATAAGCTTGCAGTTTCTCAAGATTAGAAATACAGATAAATTTTCATTATGTAATACAGCAGATATAAATACAAATTGTATAGTAGAAAATAGATGTGTTTTTGCCCTCAACTAGAATTATTCACTACTTAAAGAGATGTTTTATTAAGTCCTGGACATCAAATAATTTTTTAGTCATTGGGCTATTCTTTTTCAAAGTAATCTGCTAAAAATAGACTTAACCAAAGTTTATTCTTTACCTATCAGAGCTGACGAGTAAAATGTAAACCCATGTTGTTTTGTTTTGTTTTGTTTTAATTTTTGAGATGGCACTATCTCAGCTCACTGCAACCTCTGCCTCCCGGGTTCAAGCAATTCTCCCACCTCAGCCTCCCAAGTAGCTGGGATTACAGGCGCAGCCCACCACACGTGGCTAATTTTTGTATTTTTAGTAGAGATGGGGTTTCGCCATGTTAGCCAGGCTGGTCGCGAACTCCTGACCTCAGGTGATCCACCCGCCTCAGCCTCCCAAAGTGCTGGAATTACAGGCGTCAGCCACTGCATCTGGCCAGGAAACCCATGTATCTATTAAAATCCTGGAATGACTTTATCAGCATTTGCAATATTATACAATAAAATTTTATTTATGAAAAAGCTAGCAGAAGGCAAGAAATAACTAAGATCAGAGCAGAACTGAAGGAGATAGAAACACAAAAAACCCTCCAAAAAATTAATGAATCCAGGAGTTGGTTTTTTGAAAAGATCAACAAAATTGACAGACCGCTAGCAAGACTAATAAAGAAG
>NW_012117755.1:2639043-2690203 GCF_000951035.1 Colobus angolensis palliatus | reverse complement strand
AAAAAAAAAAAAAAAAGAAATAGCCTAAGCCAAATATATTACAGTAGTACGTTGTCTAACCATACATCTAAGAGTGAGCAAAAAACTCTATATTTGCATTGCCCTTATATTCTATCACAAGCCATGGGAGATATCTATAAAGTCTGGTATTTTTCCAAACAAATTACCTCCAAATGATCAAACTAACTCAACACGCATTTTGGAGGAGAAAGTGGGGTCAAAGCAGGATGATGAAGCAAGAATGATAAATTCAGGAGCCATAAATTGCCACTGTTACCTACTGCTATGCACCAGAGCAGCAAAGTAGATCAACTATCACATCAAAAAAGAAAAACAGGAGAAGGAGAATAATAGGAGAAAGAGAGGAGAAGAACTTCTGCTTATTGTGACTCGATTCTGGAATTATTTTTTCAAACTAGAATATACTATCATGTTTTTTATAATAGTTTAAAAATATCAAAAAATAAAGTTAATTGAAAAAAATCAATCATTTTATTATAATGATTTATATCCAAATTGTATTTGAAAGACTAGTACAGTTATTATATCAAGTCAGAAAAACCAACTATACATAATAAAACTCCATAATAGTTCAGGAAAATTATACCAGGTATGAGAATAAACTTTAAGAGCTTCCTTGTACTACAGAATATGATTCTCACCAAGACGCCATTTAAACAAAACTACCCCAAACTCTGTTTTCACTGTTTATGCATATGGAACTTTATAGAAATAATTTTTGTTTCTAGGAAAAACAATTGTCTGAAAATTGTTTGATCATTAACTATGACAAATTTAGCCATCTCATTCTTATTTTCACAGATCATGTTAGGAAGAAAGCTACAAAATGCCAGATTAACATTTCGAAACATATTTGAAAGTAATGAAGGGAAACTGATTCAGTTAGCAACGCTAAACAAAACAGACAATTCATACAGATGCTTTCCCTGTAAAATATTAAATAAACACTCAAAAATGTCAACTTTTAAAATTTAATAAACCAATCCCTAAGTTATTTCTCTGAGCAAAGTTTCTCCTTGACCGAAGCTCTGGTTTTATATGCAAATGTTTTCCTGATCAGAGCATGTACTTTTTCTAAGATGAGGGTGTTAAGTGGAATTATAAATAATGTTTCCTTCTCTCTCTGCCTCTCTCCTCCTTGTCCAAATGCCGAAATATATCAGGCTGTATAAAAGCAACTATTTTGTTTTGTCCCTGGCTTGTCAGTTACAAGTACAAATGGTGAGAATTGTTCAATTGGATCCACAAGAGCGCTAAAGCAGAAATGCTTGACTTACTTGCCACTGTTTCATCAGCTCTTTTACTCCCTTGGAGTCTTCTAGGAGCCTTTCCTTACGGGTAGCATCCTGTAGGACATTGGCAGTTGTTTCAGCTTCTGTAAGCCAGGCAAGAAACTTTTCCAGGTCCAGGGGGAACTGTTGCAGTAATCTATGAGTTTCTTCCAAAGCAGCCTCTTGCTCACTCACCCTGCAAAGGAACAAATGCTCAGATGCAATTATTAAATATCAGAATGGTACACCTAGTGAACTCCATAAAAAGAGAAAGATGGAGGAACTAAATTGTAATATACCAACAATGGGGTAAGTTATTGCTACAGCTCTTCCTTTAAGCAACAGCTATAATATTGTGCAGTCTATTTACTTTCATTTTTATTTAACCTAAAGGCATTTGTATGGGGGAAGGCATGCAATAATGACAATTACAGATTTCTATAAACCCCTCTCCGCAGAGGAGGTTTCATATATATATATATATATTTGAACATTTGCAAGTTCATTTGAAAGTTCAAAGTATCTTTTTTCAATTTTGTAGTTTTTGTTGGTCAATTTTGAAAGCTTATTTTTAATATACTGCCAAATTTGAGACTAACCTTTGTAGTCAAAACCCTAAAATCCCTGTACCATGCTTGTCTTTGATGCTGGTCTGAGGCAGAAAACAAGCATTTGATATGCAAAGAGAAAAGTCAAGAAAATACAAACCTAGAGTCAAAAGGAAAAGACTAGAGGAAAAGGCAAAAAGAAGGGGATTGGAGGGCAAAGGAAGAAAGACTAACAAGTAGAGAAATAACATTTCATAGAAACTATCATTTTGTGCAAACTATCATTTTGCATGACTCTAGTTATACCTATTGTGTGATTTTTATCTTTAATTACTTGATCATACAACTGAGAACATCTTCCAAAATAAAAATGTTATGTGTAACAAAAAGGAGTAGAGCCTTAAAACCAGGCAGATCTGAGTTCAATTCCCAATGTTCCTTACCAATTACGTGATATGGCATGTAACTGATATTACCTCTCTGACTCTCAGTTTCTCATCTGTAATATCTATTGCTGTGATGAGAATTAAAATAGAAAATTCCTGTGAAGTTGAGTGCCCCACACGTTATACAGTTATACATTACAGTTACTCAAAAACGTTAGTTCCTTCTACCCATATCCCATTTCCCCATTCCTGTAATATTTTAAAAGGATGAAACAAAGTCTTTCATGACAAAAACTGTAAAAATGTATTCATATTTTTGATCATACATGTATTGTGGATACATACACATATGCCCTCAGCAAATATCTATATAATAATAGCTTAGAAAGGAAAATTGCCTTAGGCATTAACAGTCCCGTCGGAAAAGATTCAGGTAAACTTTGTCTGCAGTGAGGAAATTAGTACTCTATCTAAATGTCTTATTTGCCTTCTATTACTACACAAACACTTTCTGGGATTAAACATAAGCTAAAAATGGATTTTAAAAAATTGAACACTTGAATATGATACACATTGCTTGTTAAGATGCGATTGTCAATAATTATGCAAAACTGCAATTGATTTCAGCAGCAACTTTATCGTGGGATGTGCAAACCAGGCAATAAACAACTCCTGCCGAGCCAGCGGCGGCAAAGCCCCCGGAAGAGCTGTTTATTCATCATGGGTGAGGTTTTTGCTGAGCACACAGTCTTCCACAGTGGAGTTTCAGTGCTCATACTGGATAAAAATCTTCTGTCTGCATTAACTGGTGGAGGGTAGAATAGGTTTATGAGGATGCAGCTACTGGAAAAAAAAGTAAGCATTGCACTAAGCTATTTATCAACTCCTAAATAAACTTTAATACTGCACAGCTGAAAGCTAGTGTAGGCCGCTGGTTGGGCAAATAAATTAAACCTCGTGTAGTTCAAGGGCTAACGTGGACTGCCGGCTCCCTGTTTATCTAGTTTTCAGGCAAACTATCAACGCAAAGAGAAATATCAAAATAGTCATTTATCTTTTTATTTATTATGGCTGAAAAATTCAGAACCATTGCGACAACTCCAAGAATCTCAATGTTACAGTTGGGCATGCACCTTACAGTCTGAACCATGTGTAACTGCTGACAATTGACTGGGTTTGACCTACAAAAGTGGCAGTTTCATGCAGTTTGCTTTAAGACTTACTCCATCGCCAGTGCAAAATTTGGAACAGAAATAAGCTGTCGCATTCCAGAATATAAATGCAGGGTTAGACATTTGACATATTTTCTAATGTAGTCCCATTTCAAACAAAAATTTAAAAATATGAAATCTCCCGTGGCAGAGTGAAACTTAGAGAATGTAATATTGTGCATTTTATCAGCATCAGCTTCATGATGAGTTGCACTTGCTACATCTTAGCTCCTCTATCCTTAAACTAGAAATGCCGCTTACCCTCTGCTTCCAGAGGAAGTAACTAGTAAGTAACTTTCCAAGAGTTATTTGCAAAATGCAATGCACATAAATCAGATGAAAGGGTTCTACCGAGACAATGCGATTTTCAGCCAAATCCTACCAGCAAGTTTGCTGCTTTGTAAATTAGGTCCTTAGGGAAGAACAGTAACTCTTTCAGGACAGTAAGGAACCATTTTCCTAAATGATACCCTTGTGGTCTGAAATATTGACAACATCAGGCTGAATATTTTCTAATTTGGAAAATACGTTAAAAATTCAATGGCAATAACAGCAGAAAATCTCCTCAAATGAGCTCCTTTACATGCCTATTTAATAATAGGTAAGACTATAGTTTCCTACTTGTGCGGGGGTTTTACGGCTTCAACATTTCTCTCGGAATCTGTGTGTGTGTGTACATTGAATTCCTAAATTTTAATTGTGCCAGGTCTAGTCTAGAATGAGTCAAGAATACTTAATTTCCATATCTGTGCATCCAACATGCTCTAAATGTATCATATAGTCTTAAATTTTCCTGAACCATATGGGTTTAAATGGCTTATATGATAAATAAAATGTAAAAATAAGAATCATAAAGAAAAAAAGATATGTTTAGAAAAAAAAAACCAAAGTTCTTGAATTAGATTTTTTTTTAATTCCTTTTTCCAAGTTATCAAACCACAGGCCCTGGAGAAAATTTGGCTGAATTTTAAAAGTAACAATGACCAGATATTAGAAACTGTAATAATGCTTTGCAAACAAAATCTACTGTATTGGTTAAGTACTTTTTTACATAACAAAGTTTTATAATCAGCTATTCCAGCTTTATGGTGCACAAAAATAGCTGAGAATTTGATGGAGTAAGGAATAATGTGATTTCAGAAGGTTTTCATTCTATTCATAAGAGCACTGTGTACCGTTCTCAGTGTGCAAGTAAGAGCAGCCTGAAACAGTGTCCTCATAGTCCATGGACCAGCAGCACCAGCATCGTCTGAGAAGTTATTAGAAATGCAAATTCCCAGGCCTCAGCCTAGCCCCGCTGAATCAGAGACTCTGGGTAAAATCCAGCAAGCTGTGTTTTAACCAGCCTTCCAATATATGCTAAAGCTGGAGAATCACAGTTGCCAGAGACCAAATTTGAGAACGACTGGTGTAGTAGATGCTAAGCTGAGCTGCTCAGATCCCTTTTCAGGACTGAAATACTTCTGACCCCAGCTGCTGGTAGTGCTACTGGCTGATAGTCCTCAGCTGTTATCCCTATTTGAAAGTTGGCCTCAGCTAAAGAGAGGTGCCTAACCCAAAGTTACCCACTATGGCCCCGAGACGGGCTGCACGTATTGGTTGATGGGAGAGTTGTGGGGTATGAAATCCTGGGTCCCTTGCTGCAACTCAGGACAATTCTGAAGGGCTATCCTACCTTGAGACTTCAGAGATCCTCCTGGGGAAGGCTAGGAAGGAGAGGCGGAGGGTTGATTGTGTTGTAGTCGTGACTGTATGGTAGCCCAGGTTCTCCTTCTGCCCAGTCTTGCTCCCTCGCCTTTCCTCCCCTCACAGGTGTTAATCCTGAGAGCACTCTCCAATAAAATTCCTTCATGCTAATCACTTTGTCAGAATCTGCTTTCTGGGAGAACCTGACCTCCTGAATTTTCACGCTGAACAAGGATTTTAATAATATACTTGCCTAAGAAATATATGTGGTCTCCAAAGGGAACAAGATGGAGGATTCTCACATGCAGTAATTGTGCCTGAATTGCTACTGCACTTTTGGTTGCCCTTTAAGGAAACCTATAGATAATGCAGGTTTGCATTATCATCAGTTACAAGCAAGAATCTACTGAAGGGGCAGAGTGTCGCAGCTATAAAGCTTAGTGCAACCCTATACCTGCCAAACAAAGTGTTTATCCAGAGACAATTTTGCAGGAAGGTAAAGAATCACAGAAGGCATGTTTTCAGCACATCCATTTTCTTTTTAAGACCTGATGATCAATGAGACAATCAGATAAGTATATTCTGACCTGTCATTAGAACCCTACCCCTGCCACACACACACACACCATGGTATTTCTGAATAAATCTCTAAGACTCCATTGAGTTGAATATCTTCAACTTCTTATGCCCAACATAATACATGAAAAGGAAAGAGGAAAGCAGATCTAATGTACAGCATGGAAGATAATTTTTAAAGCTAACATCCACATAACTCTTTATATGTTTTCAAACATATTCAGAGTTATTCTATCATCACTTCATAAGATATTTTCCATTTTTCTACCTACCTTCTTTTTCTTTGTATACTCAGCTGGTTATTGCATTCTCTGCCAATGGCTTTAAACGCGATACTCGTTACTTTCCAAGGGAAGCCTAAAGAGCTTAATTATTGTATAGACACTATTCTACTATTAGATATATGGATGAAAAATACTTTATCAGTGCATTATATTGTGGGATTGTAAGTGTGTAGGTATAACAGAAACATATTGAGTATTTTTAGAAAAAGGCTCAATCTGATATGAAAGGTTATTTTGCCCAGGTTATTTTTAAAATGTGATAAATTAGGAACATTCAAAGAACTCAGTCTTCTGCTAAATAACACTTTCACTATGCCCTGGCATTGTTATAGAGTAACCACATAAAATACTCTGAATCTCTTCTTCCCAGTTTATTTGCAATTTAGCCACTATAATTTTCTATGATATTTTAGGAGAACGATTAAAGAACCATTATTTTGTTCCTTTTTTTGGTGGGACATAGGTCAGACAGACCTTAGTAGCACCTGGATGTAAGATCAAAATGATTCTTGCCATGTCAACCACTACTCATAGAACCAGAGTTAATCTGCATATCAACCACTACTCATAGAAGCAGAGTTAATCTGAAGTTCAAATTTCCTGTAACCATAACAGTTCCTACTAGTTTGCTAGTAAATTGCATTTTGATTTTAAAACATAACTTTATATTGAATTGGTGAGGGGAAGTTAGAATTTTGTCACCTATGGATATACAGCACTTTGTAGAAAGGATTCCTTTTAGTCTCTAGCAATTATATTAGTAATGTGCACTAATGAGAAGCATGAATCTAAGCAAAAACTGTAAACATTACCTGACTAGTAGTCCATTCCTAGCAAAACCAACTCTGGTTTTATCTGTCTTTGGGCAACATCTACCTAGAAATATGACTGGAGAAGGGTGGTGGCAATGAGAGAATGTTTGTCTTTTCTTCTCTGTTATGAAACTGTAAAGTGAGGAATATATGACATCATTTTAATTTGACTTCTAGTGCTTGCTTTTCATCCACAGCATGAGGAATAGCAGATCTAATGTACAGCATGGAAGACAATTTTTAAAGCTAATATCCACATAACTCTTTATGTTTTCAAACATATTCAGAGTTATTCTATCATCACTTCATAAGATATTTTCCATTTTTGTACCTACCTTCTTTTTCTTTGTGTACTCAGCTGGATATTTCATTCTCTGCCAATGGCTTTAAACTTGATACAGATTATCTTTAATTTTAAACCTCATTCTTATTTCCACATGCCTACCAACATCTAACTCAATAATTCATCCATGCATCCATTCCATACCTATTGTGTACCAGGATCTGTGCCTGATGATGGTGACAGAAAATCCAATAATACCTGGACTTTGGCATTTAGCATATTCAAATCTAATAGAGGTTACAGATAGGCAAATATTTAACTAGAGTTACAATGTGATTAAGGCTATAAACCATCTGGAGTCCTTACCCTTAGCGCAACTGTAACATGTATCAGTCTGCATTCACAAACTTCTATCTCAATTTGCCAAACAAGTGATAAATATATCTTAAACATGTTTTACTCTTTCTATCAAAAGAGGTAGGGATCATCCAGCAAGGTTTTATCTCAAAATAGAGTGATAGATGCTTAATAAAAGTTTGCCTAACTAATTTTCATAAAAAAATTTTTTTCATAAAAATAAAATAACCTTTTAGTACAGTACAGGCTTTTGCTGGTTTCATTTTAGGGCTGGAGAGACTGATTCTGAAAGAATTGTAATGATGTTTCCAAGGTTGTATACTAGTTAAGTGGCAGAGCTAGGGGTATAGCCCAAGTCTTGCATTCCAGAAAAGAAGTTTTTGTAACTCCAAAGATAGATATTGGAATACACTCCTCTCTGATATATTCATTGTACTAAAAGAAAGGTGCAAGGAAGATTATGTCACTGAATCCTGGTCTTCATTTTAGAGCACAAATTTAATTTTCTGTTACTGCCATATGCAGGGTCATTGAAACATACAAATACCTACACACAAGGGAACACATACATACAAGGATATTCTCATACCCAAACAATTGCAGAAAAGATCTATCTGGTCTTTGCTTTAAAATAAAAATCCATTTTTAATGCAAATTTGCTGGTTTGCTGTTCACTAACATATGAATTAACGAGGTTTTCATCCCCTCTCTCTTGAGGTCTGGTACTAAATTACTCAAACTCTCCAGAGTTAATTGGAAACCATGACCTAAATGTTCCCAAAGTATTGCTGATTAGTTCTCAGAAAACTCATTCCCATCTTTCGTCACCCCAGACACCACAGGATGACTTTTTAACATGTGCAGTAGCAACACACTGGCATGAGAAATAGATTAATCCTCCAAAAATAAACCACAGCTTTGAAGCTATCTGTGTAAACTTCCTTCACTGATATATATTTTTTTAAATACACATATCACTTAGACTTTAGATAGTAAGAGAGTATAGGCATTATCAATCATGTAAGAAGTTTTTTTTTTTTTTTTTTTGAGACAGAGTTTTGTTCTGTCACCCAGGCTGGAGTGCAGTGGCGTGGTCTCGGCTCACTGCAAGCTCCGCCTCCTGGGTTCACGCCATTCTCCTGCCTCAGCCTCCCGAGTAGCTGGGACTACAGGCGCCCACCACCACGCCCAGCTAATTTTTTGTATTTTTAGTAGAGACGGGGTTTCACCGTGTTAGCCAGGATGGTCTCGATCTCCTGACCTCATGATCCGCCCGCCTCGGCCTCCCAAAGTGCTGGGATTATAGGTGTGAGCCACCGTGCCCAGCCAAGAAATTTTGAAAGACATATTTCATCTCTCATTTTTCTACCCTTATGAATGTTTTTAAAATAGTGATTTGCAAATTTATCATTAGGGAAACAACCATAATTATACACTTTCCCTAAAACCATTAGTACTTTCCTGAAGAGACCTGCATTAGGAGACAGCAGTAGAAAATGTGTTTTCTACTTTACTTTGCATTATTCATTTGATTTGTATTTCAACTCATAAATCACTGAAAAAAAGTAGTTGATAAAGACATGTACACAGTGTTATGAGCAGATGAAATACACATCTCTATACACACATAGACTTTTTTCTTTCTTGAATTTTTAAAGAGATTAATACTCTTTAATATTTGTATTTTATATTTTTTTGCTGATACAATACCAAAAGGTACTATTTGGAGAGGTTGAGAGTAATGAATTACATTTGGTTTGGTTAATATACAGAGACTCAAAATATCCTTTTGGGCATTTATACAACTGTAAAGGATCTTTAGAAAAAAATGCAGTTAACGCTACTTCCCAGATAATTACATGCTTAAATTTGTGTTGACCTATAGTTGGACACATTTCTGTTCTAAATAAATTCTCAATGATTTGTATAATGTGAATTTTTAAGTTGGTTTTGGTTACTTGTAGTGATAAACTCTTTAAAGATATATTTCCTAGTATTGATAAGCTAAGTAGCTTTTCTTCTCTTCTAAAAAGATTTGTTTAAAATAGTATAAAAACCAATTTAAAAGATGAGCCTAACATCATCTCTTACAAACCTGATGAGATTGTGCAGTCATATATGTCCTTATCCACAATAACTTAGAGAAAAACAAAATTGTAGCTTGTTAGTTGTTGATACATAATATTCAGAAGACAGCAAAGCAGACAGGTTCAATTTTCTAATATCAAATGGCAAACACACAACAGGTTCACTTTAAAAGGAAGAAGTGACTAAAAACATATCAGTAGAGTTCTGTCAGTGGAATTTGGAAATACGAACAATTTCATAACCCCGATCTCAATTCTGAATTATGATATCGAAATATTTGTGACTTTTATTATCTAGTCTCTGACTCAGTACTCTCTCTTGTGGTTAATAATACACATTTGAAAGGGACCTTTTAGCAAAGGACATGAACAGACCCTTTTTAAAAGAAAACATACATGCCGCCAACAAGCATATGAAAAAAAGCTCAACATCACTGATCATTGGAGAAATGCAAATCAAAACCACAAGGAGATACAATCACATACCAGTCAGAATGCCTATTATTAAAAAGTCAAAAATAACAGGTTCTGGCGAGGTTCTGGAGAAAAAGAAATGCTTATAAACTGTTGGTTATAGTGTATGTTATTTCAGTCATTGTGAAAACCAGTGTGGAGATTCTTCAGAGATCATGGATGGAGCTGGAGGCCATTGTCCTCAGCAAACTAATTCAGGAACAGAAAACCAAATACTGCATGTTCTCACTTATTAGTGGGAGTTAAATGATGAGAACACATGGACACAGAGAGAAACAACAGACAAGGAAGCCTACTGGAGTGGGGAGGGTGGGAGGAGGGAGAGGATCAAGAAAAATATCTAATGTGTACTATGCTTAATACCTGGGTAACAAAATAATCGGTACAACAAACCCCCATGACATAAGTTTACCTATATAACAAACCTGCATATGTACTCCTGAACTTAAAATGAAAATTAAGAAAAAGTCCTTTTATATTCAACATTCATTGTTATAGCATTTTACACTAAAATAATGTTCTGCAGTTTTGAAGCTCCTTTGACAGGATCCACATCTCCTTTCATATTTTAAATAGCTTGATGAGGCTAATGAGGCAGGTTGTAATTATTATGAACAGTTTATAGATGAGAAACTTGACTTTCAGGGAGGCTGGGTGAGTTGCCAAAATAAATGACAAATCTTGAAACAATCTAGTCCACTGTCTGTACTATAAGACATTACCTCTCAAGGTAGACTTTCCAATCTCCCTGTGAAGTAAATATAATGGATATTAATATGATTCTCAAAAGCCCTTTGTTTTCTGTTATTATTATATGAATTAGGATTATGGGGTATGTGTGTATATGTGTGTGAAAAGATAAAATAAATTATTATTCCTTTGCTTATCATCTTCATCTGTCATCTACGAGATGTATTAAAATAAATACTAAATTTTGAACTCTAGGTAAGCTTGAGGATTTAATTTAGAAAGAAGGCATTACAGGCATTAATCAAATATTTTAATTCTTATGAAATGATACAAAGTTATAGTACATACAATTTTGGCCTTCTCTAAATGATACGTTAATAAATGTTGGTTAATAATACAGAGATTATCTGAATGTCTATGTATTTTGGGATCTGTTTTACATAAAATTTCTAACATGAAAATAAAATACTTCATACATTGCTTTACTAGACATTTTACAGTAAAATAAATACATTTTAATAAAACCAATTGAACAATGAATTAATTTCTCAAAGTGACTTAGTTTAAGTAGATTCTAAAAGAACTGCCCTTCTAAATGTAAACCTATTTTAATGACTCAGACATGATTTACAAGACAAGATGTGGGATTACAAATAGCTTGAGCTAATTAAAACTTATCAAAATAAAGATTTAAATTTTCTTACTTTCGTACTTTTAATTACCAGGGTGAAAAATTGCATTTAAAAGACTTAGATACTTTGAAATGTATTGATGGCCTTTTATAACATCAATTAAAATTTATAAAGAATAGTCATAAATTTAGGATTTATTTTTTTCAATTAGAAGTACAACAGGAAAGGAATGAATCTGAGGGTGCTTCTGGTTTTAAGAATCCTCTGACTTATGAATATACCACTTACTATAGTCTCGATATTCATCATCATTATCACCATTCATCATCCTCAACTTACTGTAAATTATTTGAGGGCAAAGATTCACACCACAGTTCCTGGCAATTTAATAGATACTCAATAAATTAAATTAAAATAAAAAAACCTACTATCAATAAGGTATACAGCTTTTAAAACTAAGGCCACAGGCCCTTGTTCTTAGAAATCTTAAAATTCTTTCTTGATGTGAATTTATTGAATAATAATTTATATTTACATAGAATTTTAAAGTTTAAACATTGCTTTCAAGTAAGTTATTTCAGTTGAACCTCATAATAATTTGAAAATATCATCTTTGTTATAAAAAACTATTATTCAGTTATAACCAAGATGTTTAAAAATGAGAATGAGCAATTCTGTGCCCAAAATTGTGTTTTGCTTTGTAAATGTGCAGATACTCAATCTTTGGAATTTGTTTCTTTCATCAAATTTCATATTAGCCATGAAAGTGAAGGGGTAGACTATTTTACTGGGCAACACATTGTATTTAGCTGTCAATGACTGAGTTTCTGTTACTCTTCTTCCACGAAAGTTAACACATTTTTTTTCTGAATTTTCAAAATGAGCTTCTGCAAAAAATGTTATTTCAATACTTTTTAGGTGTATTAAAGAAACAGATGGCATACAAATAATAACTTCTGTCAAAATTAACCTGTTATTTTGGCAAATGTTCAGATTGCCTATAAGTTTGATCCTGGTCTTCAGAAATGAAGTACCAAAAGTGCCTTAAAACTCATCCTGTCCAGACACCCATTTGGCTTCTGTCACCCAGCATACTCCTGCCCTCCCTGCTTTTTATCACCCGTAAGTTTGACGGGCCTCCTCTCTGTAGTTCTACTCATGTTCTGTCAAAAACATCCAGTGTGTCAGGGTTGAGAACAGAAGCTTGTGACATAGCACCAGAGATCTTCCATCACCACCTGACACTGGTCTATTAATCGACATCCTTTGCGTAAAATCATGAAGTGGCTTCTAAGCCATCCAATTTACCTTGCATCTAGACAGTATTTCTCCAACTTATTCACAGGAATATAATGAAAGACTTTGTCAAATGCCCAGATGAAATGCAAATAGACTGCTGCATTTTGCTTACCTACTTGTCTAAAAATTTTTCAATGTAAAACATTATTTTTATCTCAATAATTTAGACAATATAGATTTATCTCTGTATGCAGGTGTATCTATGTTGTTTTACTAAATTAGCTAATCTCTTCAATAAACGGGTTCATACTTCTCTTATAGCCTCCATGTAAGTTGCATTTAGCATTTTAAATGTCTTGGACAGCTACAATCATATCTCTTATGATTTTTGCATAAAATTTAACTTCATTTATCAATAACTAGTTAGAGGGCAATTGATATAGCTATGTGGGGGGAAGGAGAATAGTTGAGTGTTATCACCACCCTTTTATAGAGATCATGCCATTCAAGTGGTGAAAATAGATTATAATTGCAGTGATAATCACAGAATTTTAAAAGACTGGGCTAGACAATCTGGCAGGTCTGAAATGGTAATTTCATTTAGTCTTGTAAAAATGGCAACTCTATCACTCAGAAATAGGTTGGGTGCTCCGAAAATATTGCTATTGCAGTAATTCACAAATCAGTTTTTGTCTGGAAAAAAATTTAACCAAATTATACAGACCACAAAAAAAGAAGCATTCTAGAAATTGAGGGAGGACATTTGACTATCACAGTAATTGAAGAGTGTTACTATAATAGCATTCTGTGGAGAAGGAATGAAGATGGTAGACTTCTTGTAAAACAAAGAACTCTCCCAAGTCTGACAGCACTTTGGAATATCCCACTGGACATGCATGTGTGTGGAAACCCTGTTTATAAACACCTAAACATGGAACATAAATCAATTTTACATGTAAACATAAGATATTTTCCTCACAGTTTTAAGACATTGAATTTTTCAGCCATGCAACTAACTGCCACAACAATCAAAGAAAAAAATTTATTTCATGGTGTTAGGAATTTTGCCAGGAGTTGTTCAGCATTTTGGAAAATTACGCTATGGATGATCAATGCCCCTCATGGTCTTTGAGTCTCCATACAACACAATGGTGTCATTCTGCATTTGATCATACTCCATTCATAGTCTCATGATCTAAAAACTTCACTTGTGTTCCAGTATGATCCTGCCTGAATAACTGCATACTAAAACACATATTATTTTATTATAAATGACTCTTATTTCTCTTTAAAATAGAGTCAGGGCTTCATTTAAACTATTGCCTGTATAAGTAGGGTATGTTGTCTACATATTTTGGCTTACAATAGTAAAGAAGGCATTACAAAGTATTTGTTATTTAAAAAAGAAAAGAGGGGTGGCATTGGGTCTGAGAAGTTTGAAAACCACTGATACAGAGCCACTGGGGAATCTCAAAGTTTATTATGCTGAAAATTAATAGAATTTTTCAGGAGAGAATGAGGATGTGCCCCCTCCCTGTGTATCCAATCTCTGATCCCTACAGCTCCATAGAGAATGAAATAGCATTTTAAAAATTGCTCTCTTCTACAACCAGCTGTGACTATCAGTGAACCAGAGGTCTACTTCATATACGAACCTGAATTAAAAACAGCCAGCCCTTGAGTCAGTTCAGAGCCCACATTCTTGATTACATTTGACACAATAATCATCATCATATCTTAAGACTCAAATCAGCCTGACAGTGCTCAACTCAGGGCTGCTTCTCCCAATTAGCTGAAAATTGCAGCCCAGCTCATCTCCTAGGGAATACGTTTACATTTACAATTTTGCTGTGGCAAAAAGGCAACAAACACACTGGAAGGAGCAAATCAGCTTTTTAAATTTTACACTAACTATTTTAAGTTTACCTAAGTCTGGTAAACCTGTTTTGACAAGAATGACAACGAGGAAGCTTTTTTTGTTATGATTTTTTAAAACTGTACAAAGTTTAAGATAACTAGAGTTTGGACTAGAAGGGGAAAATAAACACACAATGTGAATATTTTTACAAGTTATTTGTCAAATGAAAGCTTTCAGAAGAAATGGCCTTTCTTTGGTAAATGGTACATTAAAATAATTTGCAATTAATAGATAGGTAAATGTAATTTGAAAACAAAAAGTGAATACATGTCAAGGTCCTAGGAAATATTTTCCAATAATATGCTAACATGATAACTCCATGTCCATATGACATAGTGTTATTCTGTGTATCTGGTTCAAAATTATTTCCCTCCTATATTTCTGGGGGGTGGAATAACTAAGGACATTTTTGCGCATTTTGTTTCCTCAATTATGATACCTTTCTATGCAGATCAGGACAGTTTGCACACACTATGGGAAAAATGGAAACTGGCAAGGTAACCATACTTCATGGTGGCTGTGCTGAAGATCTGCTCAGATAACAGTGTCCTTACGTGCTGTCTTCTAAGCGGATGACAGTGCAGACATGGAAGAAAAATATGCAGATGGGAAAACATGAATCTAGAAAAGTGGGAAAAATACTGAGGAGCAGGAGACCTGGAAAAGTAAGACAATTCTAGAGTGGGCTGAGATAGAAGACATGTTGTAACTACTTGGAAAAGGAAAATATGTGAACAGGGACAGGTATATAAGCTGACAGAGTGCAAGAGCTCACAGAAAGCAAATGTTAACAGTAATGGAGAAATACCATTGAGGCAGAGGTGGAGAAAAAAAGGAATAAGGAGGGGCCGGCCACAGTGGCTCACACCTGTAACCCCAGTACTTTGGGAGGCCAGGGTGGGTGGATCACGAGGTCAGGAGTTCAAGACCAGCCTGGCCAAGATGGTGAAAACTAAAAATACAAAAAAAATTAGCAGGGCGTGGTGGTGGGTGCCTGTAATCCCAGTTACTTGGGAAGCTGAGGCAGAGAATTGCTTGAATCCAGGAGGCAGAGGTTGCAGTGAGCCGAGATCGCACCACTGGCTGAAAGGGGGCTGCAAAAAAAAAAAAAAAAAAAAAGGAATAAGGAGAGAGGCAAAGTTGAAGACAGGAGCACAGGAGAAATGACAGAAATAGCAAATCAGAGAAAAGTGAGTAAGGGCAACATCTCTTTTAGTCTTGTTATTCCCAAATATCCCTATTCGTCCAAAGATTAACATTTCCTACAAGAGACTATGTTATGAATGTCCTTAACTCATGGATATCCCTCAAGAAGAAATATTTATTTTTTTATAGTACAGTTACCATACATTTGGGAATTACAATGGATTTTTAAAGTCTGGTTTCTGATTCAAGTTTTAATCATTTTGCAGGAAAGAAGGCAGGACTCTTACAACATGAATACTCATCTATTATATGTAATATCATTTAAGTGGATTTTGCCCCAAATCTTTGTGGATGTTTATAATTGAAGAAAAAGATAATGTTAATACTTCTTGGTAAATTAATTGATGGTTTCTCCTTTAAGATTAGTCAACAATCTGAGTACTATGAGCAACACTTCTATAGATCCTGTTCTCCTTTAAAAAACAAAATTCACATCTTCTGTTGTCAGAGAAATTAAATCTTTGAGAGTTCTTAATGTTTAGAAAAATAAAAATATCCTCATGAGAGTCAACATTCTTTAATACTGAGAAAAGGGTATATATTCACATTTTATTAAAACTAGGGTCCACTGCTGTGTCATGAAGTTAACATATACTTAATAAAGTCTGTAAAAAATAATCAGAAATAAGCTTTAGTGAAAATATCCACATATTGAATTCTGCTATCTCTCATATTACCTTAAAGTGTTTTTCCAAATTCTAGCTTAGCCAAATCATAAGGAAACTGAATTAGAAATCCTTTGAGTGGGCCGGGCACGGTGGCTCAAGCCTGTAATCCCAGCACTTTGGGAGGCCAAGACAGGCGGATCACGAAGTCAGGAGATCGAGACCATCCTGGCGAACACGGTGAAACCCCGTCTCTACTAAAAAATACAAAAAATCTAGCCGGGCGAGGTGGCGGGCGCCTGTAGCCCCAGCTACTCGGGAGGCTGAGGCAGGAAAATGGCGTGAACCCGGGAGGCGGAGCTTGCAGTGAGCTGAGATCTGGCTACTGCACTCCAGCCTGGGCGACAGAGCAAGACTCCGTCTCAAAAAAAAAAAAAAAAAAAAAAAGAAATCCTTTGAGTGACTACTACATACTTTAAATTATGGATACCATGTTGTAAAACATCTGGCTCATTCTTGTGCTGTCATGATTTTCCAAAATAAAACATTTGCTCTTTAGATGTTGTTATTTTATAAGACCCTTAATGATTAATCAACTGATTTGCTTTAGTTGATTTCAAAGTATATGCTAATTGACAACATTGATGATGACACAATACTTAAAAATCCCATACAAGTTGTCCACTGAACAATTTGGTCATTACTTTATTCATTACCTTATTAATGCTCACGGAAGCATAGTTATCATTTTCTTTAGTTAGTCACAGAATGGGGATTAATTTGTTTTAATCCAACGTTCCGTTTTCCTTATTTTGCTCTATCAGTTTTGTGAGCCTAAAGAAATAAAGTTGACCACAGCAAAAGCAGTGCTGGGGAAGAGGCCAGTTTATAGGATAACTGCAATACATTTTACTTAGAAATATATTTGAAGATCACCTCAAAGTTTAATTGACACAAGATGAGACAGCACAGTTTAATTGACACAGGATGAGACAGAACAGTTTAATCGACACAGGATGAGACAGCACAGTTTAGTTGACACAGGATGAGACAGCACATCTAGAAAAAATGAATGCCATTCAGATAATCGTTCTTCCCATTTTGATCTGACTATCTGTTCACTTCTTGGTGTAAATCAAATTGTTGAATTAAATTTCAAAAACGTTACAGGTTTACAGGGAATCGCTAGTTTCCCCAAATAACTTTCTAAAGTTGACTGTAACTCTTCTACTTCCATGCTGCAATGACAGGAAATGTGGTCTGAATTTATTGCTATCCCCCACCTCTCTTAGAGACCGTTGTTCATTTCACTCATGCATTTTCCTTCCAAATAAATGTTGTCAATAGGAAAAATAGGTTTTGATAAACTATATTTGATAGTTTGATAAACTATATATGTTTTCTTTTTCACCTTCTTGAAGACATTTGTCCGATTATATTAGCAGATTCCAGGACTAAGTTTGATAATTATTGTTAAGAGTTTTTGTAGGGAAAAAAAATGGCATTTCTTGTAGATAAATTAGTAGTTGATGATATATGTAAAAATTTAGTGTTTGTGATAGCCACATTTTTTAATTTTTCATTTGAAAATATGAACATCATCCGTTTCCTCATCTAATGTCTTTCCTGAAGCATATATTTTTAAAGTAGCTCTTATAACTTGCAACATGTGATGCAGCTATAATTATTTTAATCTGCATGAAAAATAATATAAAAATTAAAGTATCAGTGTAATTTTGATGTTAGAACTAATAACATTGCACATTTGTTTTGTTAGTGAAATATATGCTCAAATGGTATAAGAATAATATTAGGTAAATATGGAACAGTAGTTCTATGAAGAATGCATTTTTTAAAAATCTTAGTTCATCAATGCAGTAAAAGTAAATATAGAATTCTCTAGATTCTCCCATTAAATTATAACAGTATTCAGAATTCTTTCAATATATGGTGGAAGAAGCAAAAGCTGATATTAATAGAATATTATGCCTCTTCTCAGAAAAACATTATACTTTCATAGAATGTAGACTCATATATATGTATATGGAGAATTTTGTTCTCTGTGCTCAGTATTGATTGCAGTATCTGGCAAAGAGTTACTGCTTAATTTTTACTGAAGCCCTTAATTAGAAAATGGCAAATATATGTCAGTATCAGTGTTTTCACCATAGATACTTTCATTATATAGTAATCACAGTAGTGCATACTTAACTGCCACTGTCTGATTCTGACTTCTACTTTCAAAGTTAGAATAATAAATCTCTGCCAGGTAACCCATTTTCAAGACCAAACTTTAGCAAAACTTTGGAATACAAAAAAGAAGATGGAGACAAACTTGCCTTTCAAGGAAGAATGGCAAAGATGTGGTGAGATGCCCTCTTAGAGCCAGTACATTAATATGCTAATAAAAGTAGAAAAGACTTACTAGAACTATTTGAAATTTTAAAAAGTAACACATCACTCTATGTGAGAAAATTCTCAATAAATTACAGAACGTAACATCATATAAATGATGCTGCAATGTAAACACACACACACAAAAAGAAAAAGGAGACAGATAGCAAATACAAGAATTTCTGTGTTGGCATTAACACAAGCTGGTGTTTTGAACTTAGGAAAGTCACAGACTCTCTGTGCCTCAGTATCCTTATCTCAGTTATAAATATTTTGATATTGAAATTGGTGACTTCATAGGTTAACTCAGACCTATAAAATGTCACGTTCATTTAGAATTTGGGTCAGCAAATTGTAAAGATGTCTGTCCACCTGCTACTTATTTGGCAAACAGTGCATATCCCAGGGAGCAGAACCCAGCCCAAGGAAGCTGTCCTACCATATCAATTAATGGCTTGAAGTCAAGAATGAGTCCCAAGCCACTGGTTTGCCAAGGAGTCTGCAAAATCTTGCTAGAACTTTGACTTTTAATTCTGGTTCTTGCAACTGCACTATTAAAGGACCTTGGCCTCTTCTTAGAGTAGACCAGGTCCATCCATCAGGAATAGTTGCTAAGAATTATGGGTTGGCCAGGATTACTCTACATGAGAAGTATATGGAGGTTTATT
This sequence comes from Colobus angolensis palliatus, assembly GCF_000951035.1. Lineage (NCBI taxonomy): Eukaryota > Metazoa > Chordata > Mammalia > Primates > Cercopithecidae > Colobus > Colobus angolensis. The sequence continues at coordinate 2,670,855 of NW_012117755.1, read as the reverse complement.
CATACACACCAAGTGTTTGGCTGGGCTTCTGGAATTGCGTACCTGCCAGGAAAAGTTTTACTGTTACCAGCAGCAACCTAGCAACTAGGCTAAAAGTAATCATTAGCATGGTGTGGTTTATAGGTTTTGTGTGGGGGAAAAATCCTCAAAATCATGAGTTAGTTCCATTTTATTAAAATGTTGATGAAGACAGAGTGTCAAGGAGGGTTAATGGCATTTGTTTCAGGGAAAAGAAAAATGTATTAGCAGATCCCAGCAATTTTAATAGACTCTATTGTCTATCACCTCTGTTGTTTATTGCTATCTGCTAAAATAGAGACTTTACTAAGTATAGCTTCTTTTACTGAAGATATCTCTGATTACTTCTGTGGATTTCTAAATAATTTCTCCTCCATCCTCCTTGCGGGAAGTCTCAGGAAAAAAAAAGATTCAATATGATTCAAATAGGCTCTGCCAGAGAATCAATCTCTATCCTCTCTCTGTCTCTAGCTAGCTAGCTAATTAATCAATATTCCCAGAAAAAAGTTCTTAAACTTCTATCAGAATATGAGGTAAGAATAACAGCCTTGGAGGAATCATAGAAAAAATGTCTGAATAGAGTCAAAATTCACATAACACAAACTCTCTTGGTTAGTATGAGAAATGTATAGGCTTACGCCTAAGTGAAGAATTGAGCTAATGGCACTAGAGAATACTACTCAGGTAATCACAGTAAGATGATTTCCATTCAGTGGCCTGGCCTATATGCTATGCTATCTATCTTTCAAACACTTACTGAGTGCATGTTCTACGCATAGTATTGGACCAGATACTATAGTGTTGTATAAGATTCTTGAGAAATTGTTTTCATGGTCAAACTTTTAGAAGGGATACATACTGTACAGATTATCCCTTCCCCCTATACTTGCATAAATACACATACTTTGTTGATTCACCAAACATGCACCGTAATAAAGGGTCTGATTAGTCCAATAGGAAAGAAGTCTGTTTGCTTTGATTTAACTTGATATTGCCTAATTATTTTTTTTCATCCATAGAACCCTTTTTTGAGTTATTACTTATTAAGACACAGTGGAACTAGTTCTGCCGAAACCCCATTTGGAAAAAGAAAACTCCCACTCCAGATGATGAGTATGTGAAGATCAGGATGTTATACCATACAACCACCAAGGTATCACCAACTTGTTCCTGAATACTTCTACAACTTTACAGGGCAGTCTGTTCCATCTTTGGACAGCTTTATAACAATATTCCTGTCTCTATTAAGCTGAAATATACGTTCTTAGGACTAGGTCATATGCTTACATTTATTCAGCCTAAGATCCCCTTTGGCTTTCTTTCCCACTGTTATATTACATTGTGTGTTGTGTGTATGTGTAAAGAGAAGAGAAAAACAGAAAGAAATTATTGTTGCTAAAACCTCTATGTTATCTCCATATTTGGAATGATTTTGGTGGTTTTCAAACTTTAATACACATAGAAATAACTTGGAGGCCTGAAAGCTTGTTAAAAGTTCCCCAAGCCCCATCCCCAGAGATCTTGATTTAGTTGGATGGGGTAGGACCTACAAATTTACATTTCTAGTCAGCTCATAGGTGATACCAATGCTGCTAGTCAGAGGATCATACTTTGGGTAACACTGCGGTAGTGGGTACATTGATGCTCTGCCAAGACCTCATGCCCTAGCTGGTTGGAATATTGACTACTAACAGCTCACAGCTGCCTCCCTCCCTGGAAACAGCCTTCAGTCATAGGTAATGATCTTACTCCAGTCTGCCCTCTCCCATGGGGTGACCCAGGACCATTAACTGTCTAGTATTGGGTTACAAAGGTCCAGATCCCTTGCTTCAATTCAGCGTGTCTCTAAAGGGCCCTGCAATTTCCAAAACTCCCCTGAAAATCTGATGAGGCCTCAATGGACTGCAGGCTGCACTGCACTTCTTCATCTGTGCAATCTTGCCTATCTTACAACCTTACACATGTATCTCATGGGAACGCTCCCAACAAACGTTTTGCACACAACTCTCTATCTTAGTCTATTTCCAGGGAGCCCAGCCTAAGTTAGATGGGTTTTGTTTTTGTTTTACGTTTCTTTTGAACCCACACGTAGCACCTTGCATTTACATTACATCTTTCAATATTCAGCCTACCAGTCCAATTTGTTGAAAACTTTTTGGCTTCTGATACTCTTGTCTGCTATATTTGCTATTTCTCCCTGCTTTGTGGCATTGGCAGATTTGATAAGAAAGTTATCTATGTCTTCATCCAAGTCACTGATGAAAATATTGAAGAGGACAGAGCTGAGATTAGATTACTGGGAATAGCTGCCAGAAACCTCCTTCCAAATTGATAGGTATCCATTAGACAGCAGTGAAGGGAGCATAGGCCTCAGAGTTGCAGATTTGGGATGGAACAACAGTTCTGTTTAAGTAGATGTCAACAGCTAGACTCATAGCTAAAAAGAACAATGCCATTTTAGCATTTCTGTTTTAATAGGAAACTTCGGTATCACTTATATAACACATTTCAATAAAACATATCTCACTATAAAAACATAAAATCATAAATAATTATTATGAATTTATGATTATTATTCATCTAATTTGTCCCAGCATGAAAACTGTATTTGATCATTTCATGGAGGGTTTTTTCATTTATACATTTTAAAAAAGAGGTTGTGATAAAGTTGAAGTTCAACAGCTAACCCAAATTCACCAGGACATTTAAAATACTGGCAATATAAAAGAAAAAGACAATCCATCAGTAACTGTATGAGTGGCCATAAGTTTAAGTAATGTAGGTTATTATCTACAAAGGTGATTGAATTTGGTTCACCTGATTTGCTTTAATTGCTCTATGGCATAAACACACTGACTGAACACAGAGTGATGTAATGAGTATCGTAATTAGGAATTTGATAAAGCTAAGTGTGAAACTGACTATTAGAAGATATTTGAAACACACAACCACTGCTTTGAATGGGGAATTGATTTCACAGTTCATTTAAATAATTTTCATCTCTTTCTATGAATACTGATGACAGACAGAATGACCACAACATAAAACATTGGCTGAAAGAATGTCACCATGTACTTCAAGAAATTATTTCCCCCATGTTTTTTATTGAAAAGATAACACCTGTCCATTTCTTTCCTAATAAAAATGTGGTAAGAATTTTCTAAATGAAAAATGAAAACTATCTGAAAATACTTTTAACTGTTAATAAACAGGGAGTAAGTAAAATAAAAATAGGCAATAATACATTTGCAAAACTATGATAGAAGGAACTGCTAAGAATGTTGAGAGTGATTCTTTATTTGTACATTTTTGATAGTTTCTACAATAAGAATCACTTTGTACCAAAGGAAAGAAGTTATTTCAAAATATAGAAGAAACCTCCAAACACAGAAAAATGGTAGATAAAATACCAAAATAGAAAATCAAAAAGGCACAATCTGGGCTTAGAAACAAGTTAAGTAGCTCTGTGTTTCAGAAATGCCACAAAAACACACAGTGGTGCACGGAGCTGTAGACATAGGGCTTTGGGGGCCTGGGCTGGGAAGTAGGTAGCAGTAGCCAGGAGTTCAGATTCTGCTGGGCTCAAGAATCTATAAATACTCTGTATAAGACAAAGGACCTGAGCCAGGCTCTTTGCTGCAATTAGTCAAGGATGATACCAGGTTTCCCTATTGGCTGAAAGGGGGCTGCAAAAAAAAAAAAAAAAAATTCTGCTATTGATCACAACTTAGAACTGATTAAATGACATCTCTTTTTAGGGGGAAATTGGAAAGATTAGATTTCATAAAACTCATTAATACCTAAATGTCCAAACATTTTTAATATAAGAAATCATTTGAATTAATGATTTATAGAAAGGAAACAGATCCCTATTATATACTGAATAAAGCCAAAGGATCCCAAAACTATAAGATTTCTAGAATTGTACACATAAAAATTAAGTCAAGTGATGACTGTATTCATTTATCAAAACAACTCAACTTTCTAAAAATAAATCTACCTAAATTCTATTTTTATTGAATATTTTAAAGAAGTCTTTCTGAGAATGATAGAAATAAAATGAAAAATATAAATATAATTGAAAAGTAACATAATGGGTATTGTAGCTAACATTAATGGTTCAATTAAACCAAATAAGAAAAACTTTCTCCCATTTGCTTTAATATTTGATACTGTAATATTAAATTTATGATCAAAAAACAGTCTGTTGGTATCCTATAATTTTTTTATTAGGAAACAATGGTAAGTTTTCTATAATACTATTGTTTTTCCTGGGAAAACTGATACATAGGAGTATTTCTAAGCATATATTTTGGTGTGTTGGTTCAGCCCAGTTCAGGACTGTAGGACTGGGTTAGAATGAAAATGGCTACTTGGCTACATCACCACGTAATTTTCCACACCAGTAAATCACCAATGACATGGTTCCAAATGTCCCCCTTTGTGTGCAATCCCTGCAAGCTAGAAACATTCTAATTACTTGAAAGGAGATGACATAAAATGAAGCAGGCTGTTACCACTATGAACCTTTTAGATACATATGGATCATGACACTCCCTGGCCCAGAGCCCCAAGATTTCACATAATAGATGTTATATTATCCTATTGTAGAATGGAGAGATTTTTTTTTTTTTTTTTTTTTGTGAGACAGAGTCTTGCTCTGTCGCCCAGGCTGTAGTGCAGTGGCACAATCTCAGCTCACTTCAACCTCCGAAGAATTCTTATGCTTCGTAATCAGTTGGGAAGATTTGCATCTCAGCAATATAAAAATGGGATTGTCTTATAACTATATGTACGACTCTCTCCTGAAGAGCCGAAAGACACTTTCTCATGCTGCTAAGTGTACCTAAAGCAGTTGATAACGGATTGAATTTTCTAATATACCAAATCCTCTCAGTCCTTAAAATGGACTAGAAGGTATATTTTGCATAAGAGGGATTTAAAATAGGGTATTCAAAATTAAGAGGGTTGAACTGGTGGCTTTGGGGTCATTTGTAGCTTTAAATTTAATTTAATTTTTAAGAGATGGAGTCTCACTATGTCACCCAGGTTGGAGTACACTGGCATGATCATAGCTCACTGCAGCCTTGAACTGAACTCCTAGGTTCAAGAAATCCTCTTGCTTCAGCTTCCCAAGTAGCTGGGACTACAAATTTGGCTTTTTTTTTTTTTTTTTTTTTATGTTTTGTAGAAATGGTATCTCACTACGTTGCCCAGGCTGGTCTCAAACTCTTGGCCTCTAGTGATCCTTCCAGTCCCACCTCGGCCTCCCAAAGGCTGGGATTATGGGTACATGTCCAGCCATGAACTTTAATATTTTAAATAAAATGTGCCACATATATATTACGAGCAGCCCCCAATGTATAAAGGTTATATTTTAAACAAACATCCTGCTAGCATTCTATCATAATTTTGTACATAGCTTTGAAGGCAGCAAATCTTTATCCTTTAAATTTTTGGAAATAATCCAAAGCCATTCAGTGCCCAACATCTGATGAATTGTTTCATTCAATTTACAAACAATTATTGAGTACAATTACTCAGCAAATACAAGGTATGGCTATAAAATAATATAACAGTCTACTGAGGATCATAAAACAGTCCTCAAGTAGTTCCAGAAAAGGAACTCTAAAATTGTATTGCCAAGGGACAGTATTTGTAGATACAGCATATAAGAATTTTATGAAGTTCAAATGCTTGTCCCTCTCCTAAATAAACAAACAAATGAACAAGCAAAAACATATAACACCATTTGCTTTTCTTCCCAGGAAGATGTTTTACTTTTTTGTTTGTTTTTACTTTCAGAAATATTTGAGAATGCTTTTGGAAATATGTCATACATGTAAATATCATGTATCAAGTCTCAGGGGGGAAAAAAAAGAGCACTGGAATCAAAGGGAAGCAAGAAGATTCATTTCAAGGGAGACAGATCCAAGGCTGGTGTGAATGTCAAATGAGTGTAAAGACTTGATAACTGGCAGAACAGAGAAAAGTCCGTTACAATCTCCCAGAAATCTACGAAGGAAGAAGAGGCTTTAGGATGAGGTGACAATAGGGATAAAGAGAGAGAATTGTTTCTAGAACAATTTTTGAAGTAGAATTCACAGAATTTGGAATCCAACTTAATACATGTGTCAGTAGATTGGGAAAGAGAGATCAAGAGAAAGGTAGAAGGTAATTCTTAGATTTCCAGTTGTAGAGACAATTAAGTTAGGCAATCACACTACACTGAAAACACAGAAAATTTAACTTTGTTTTAGGGGCAAGAGAATGCATTCTATTTGACACATTTTGGAGCCTGTAGCATATGCAGGTGGTAATGCAGGGTAGATGGCTGAAAGTACAGTTCTGGAAATTAGGAAAAGAGTGTAAGATGGAAGTTGACACTGAGGAGTCTTAATGTTAGCTGAAGCCAACAGACAAAGGTACTCAAAATGTGTAGAGAGAAAGAAGAGAGAGAATTAAGAATGGAACATCAACATTTAAAATTGCATTGAAGAAAGAGAACTTGCACTGATCATTGTTACAACTCCCAACTTTGTATCTTGAGCTACTCCCCATAACTTCAGATTTGTATATCCAGCTATCTACTCCACACATCTCCTCCTAGATGTATAATAGGCATTTCAAATGTGACATATCCACATCTTCCTCCCAAAATATGTTACTCCTGGAGCCTTCCCCATCTCAGTAAAAGATGACCCCATCTTTCAGTTGCTCAGGCTAAAAACTCTTGAGTCTTCTTGACTCTTCTTTTTCTCTCGTACCTACATTTATTCCATTATAAAATCTTTTGTGCTCTGTACTCAAAATATAGCAGAATCCAACCACTCCTCACCACATTAACCTCTCCCATTCTGATCCCAACCACAGTCATCTCTTTTTTTTTTTTTTTGAGATGGAGTCTTGCTCTGTCGCCCAGGCTGGAGTGCAGTGGCCGGATCTCAGCTCACTATAAGCTCCGACTCCTGGGTTTACGCCATTCTCCTGCCTCAGCCTCCCGAGTAGCTGGGACTACAGGCGCCCGCCACGTCGCCCGGCTAGTTTTTTGTATTTTTTAGTAGAGACGGGGTTTCACCGTGTTAGCCAGGATGGTCTCGATCTCGGGACCTCGTGATCCGCCCGTCTCGGCCTCCCAAAGTGCTGGGATTACAGGCTTGAGCCACCGCGCCCGGCCCACAGTCATCTCTTGACTGAATTATGACAACAGTTTCCTAATGGTCTCACTACTTCTGTTTAGTCTATTATAACAGAGGAGTCAGATAAGACAAAACATGTTACTCCTCCATTCAAAACCCTCCAATAACTCCCACCTCATTCAGATTAAAAACTAAAGCCCATAGGCCTAAAAGGCCAATATAATCAGATGTCAGTTACCCCTCTAAATTTATTGTCAACTACCTTCCTGCTCACTTGATCCTTTTCTGCCTAACTGATCTCCCTTTTAAGGTTCCTTCAACATGCCAAGAATATTCCTGCTTTGGGGCATTTTCACCTATTAGGACCCTCTTGGGCTACTTTTTTACCCCCAATTATACATATGGCCCACATCCTCAGGTCCTTTAGAATTTGCTTAAATGCCACCTTTTCAGTAAGACCTTTTTCGATTACCACATTTTCATGGCAGCACTCCTCTTCCACCTCTCTCTCTCTCTCTCCACTTGCTTTCCTCTTTATTCTTCCACATTGCATGTATGACCATCTGACACATCATGTATTTAAATTTCATTTGTCAGTGTCTGTCTCCCAACTTCTACTTCCCAGAATACAAGCTTTACGAGGGTAGGGCTTTTCATTGCTCTATACCAAGTACCAACTACTGGGCCTACATAGCACATACTTCATACAAAAGTATTTGTTGAGTAAGTAAATTAATTTTTATGATGTTGATGGCAGATGATATTTTACTGAGTTCTTACTATGTGCTAGGCATTGTGCCAAGCACCTCACAATTATTATGTGATTAAAGAAGTAAGAGATTGTTTCAAGATAATATTGTTCTGGGAACCAAGGAGGATAAAGTTTTGACTAGCAGAGTTGACCAACAGGATCAATGTTAAAATGTAGTCAAGCAGATGGATGAATTAAAATACACTAACCAGCTATTACAAAGTCATTGATGATCTTAGTAAGTCCTTGTTTTCATAAAGTGGTGGTGCTGGGGAAGTGAGACTGGAGTGGGTCAAAATATAACTGGCAGCTAAAGAACAGGAAACAGTAATGTCAACCACTGCTTAAAAAATGATATAGTAAGGAGAAGCAAGCCCAGCTGGATAGAAAAAAAATGATATACTAAAAAAGTTCTTTTAGGATGAGGGAGACTTGAGTACGTTGGCCTGCTAAAGGGGAGGAGCAAAAAGAAAGAAGAAATTGAATATCCCAAAAATAGAAAGTAGAATAATTACTAAAACAACATGTTGGAGAATGTAAAAGAGATCTAGTGCTTAACCAGAGTAGCTCCTTGCTGCACACAAAATAGGGTTCAATTGTTTTCTCTTTTCTTGTTTCAATGAAGTGAAGAGGAGAAAGGATCTAGGAATAGAGAAGCAAAGAGCGACTTACAAGTGCCTTCAAGGTTGTCAAAGATGGAGAAAACGGGTCAAAATTTTTTCAGATGATCAACTATTAATTTTGATCATTAAAATATAAAACATTAGGAAGAACAGAGAATACTGAGATGTTATTTTATGGAAGAAAATGTGTTTGTATGTATATGCATGCATATGCATATACACATATATGCATGCACATGCATATACATATATATACGCATGTGTACACACATACATGTACACACATGTATATGCTGAATCTTTCTTAGAACCTAGAGGGATTTTTTAGTATCAGGGAGCTTAGCTAAGGAACTTCTAGGCATGTTTAACCCTCTGATGCAAGGACCGTCTCCTCTGCTTGATGAGTTTGTACCTGGCTAGTTAGTAGTTGTGGAAGCCCTCATACAGCTACAAACAGACAATTCAGAGTTAATGCTTATTTCTTGTTTAAAGGGTGATCCTGGAATAGAAATAAGGAAATGAAATCTCATGACAGTGTCATCATAAAGTCATCAGCCAGATGGCAGTCCTTGAAATCTAATCCTTAGAGGCTTCTCACAATAATTTGTAATATCACATCTAATATTATCTTATTCACAAATTCATATCTATTCACAAAGATTGAAGACAAAGAAATGAACTTGCAGAGGCTCACATTTCTGGCTTTATATGTTAACATGGACTCTATAAAGAATATGATAAGGAAAACAAAATATTTTCCTACGTAGGTCACAACAATAATCTATGTTCAGATCTGGGTTTCTAAACTGTACAATTTAGTTGAAAAGTAGGCTTCTCTTTTTTTCCATAAATAGATTCGTTCCTTTTAAGCATAAATGGCTATTTATATTTATTCTATGTAAGATGACAAATGAAAATGATCCTATCAAAAGCCACTGTAGAATTTGAAGACTCATCTGATATATTAATAAACTTAAACAGCAAAATATAAACATTAGTTTACTTTTATGTCTTGAAACTAAAACATGGCAGTGTCTGATATCAAAGTAAATTTCTTTCAAGTACATTTTATATCCTATTTAACATTCAACAGTTTAAAACTAAAGATTTTATTACTAATTTAAATATTCTTCCAAGTATATAAAAATTTTGCCTAGGTTTCTCCATATGACTGAAAGTCTCAGTGCAGGCAATGCATGAGTGTTTCATAGTAAAATAGTGTCTAATCTGAACTGTGAGAAATGATGCAATCAGAATGCTTTCCACAGAAACCCTCTACCTAAAAAGCTGTTGTTACAGAACTTTTTCAAAGATATGAGATACTTTTCCTCCATAACCCAAATATTGATATTATTAATCTTTCCTTTTTAAGATGAATTTAATATAACAACAAAAGTGAAAATGCTATCCTGTCATAGTTGTAGTTTTTGAAACCAACAGAAATACCATGGACTACTATGCAGCCATAAAAAAGAATGAGTTCATGTCCTTTGCAGGGACATGGATGGAGCTGGAGGCCATTTGTCCTTATCAAACTAATACAGGAACAGAAAACCAGATACCCTATGTTCTCACTTATAAGTGGGTGCTAAATGATGAGAACACATGGACATATAGAGGGAAACAACACACGCTAGGGACTATTGGAGTGTGGAGGGTGGGAGGAGTGAGAGGATCAGGAAAAATAACTAATGGGTACCAAGATTAATACCTAGGTGATGAAATAATCTGCACAAAAAACCCCCATGACACAATTTTACCTATGTAGCAAACTTGCATATGTACCCCTGAACTTAAAAGTTAAAAAATAAAAATAAAAATAAAAAAGAAAATGTATAAATGAAAAAATCAGGCAGAAACAAGCAAATGCATGACAACAAACCCCTATGTAGAGATAACACTATTTACAAATAGAGGCAATAAGTTTTTTGAAGTAGTATAGTAAATAATTATTATAAATGTACTCTTAACTGCTTAACCCATTTATGCCTAAGGTTGCAATTTTTTGAATTTTTGCAATCAGACCTTGGTGATGACCTTGAACAGTAGAATATAAATAACTCCCACATGCTTAGTATTCCAATAATGGAACACTAGGATAAATAGCTAAAGTGAACATAGACAAAGATAATCTAGAGCAGGATTATCAATAAAACTTTCTGTGATTGGTGGTTACTTGATGCTGGGAAGTGTAGGGGGTCAGGGGATGAACTTGATTTGATTTTGCAGGCTCAGAGATGGAGGGGAATTTGTGTCAGGATGAATTGTGCCTTGAGTCTCACCTATATCTAATTTATATTAGATTGGACTTTTGAGTTTATGCTGAAATGAGTTAGGACTTTTGGGGCTTTGGGGATGAAATGAATGTATTTTGTCTTTGAGAAGAACATGAATTTTGGGAAAAAGGGGCAGAATGCTATGGTGTAGTGTTTGTCCCTTCCCAAACTTATGGTAAAATTTAATTGCTGTTGCAACAGTAGTAAGTGTGATCTTTAAGACGTGATTAGGAATGAAGGTTCTGCCCTCATGAACGGATTGGCATCATTATTGTGGGAGTGAGTTTCATATAAGGCAAGTTTGGTCCCATTTTTTTCTCTCTTTTGCTCTTCCACCTTCCATCATGGAATCATGACACAACAAGAAGGCCCTTACCAGATTCCAGCTCCTTGATCTTGGACTTCCCAGCCTCCAGAAATATGAGCCAACAAATCCCTGTTCATTATAAATTACCCAGTCTGTGGTATTCTGTTATGGAAGCACAAAAAGGACTAAGACAAGGACAATAGAAGTAGGTTGCATTTGGAGAAAGAGATTGGAAGAAGGCAAAGATGAGTTTAGCTTTGGACCTCTTCAATGTGAAGTTCCTGTGGGACATTAACATTGAAAGAAAGCAGTAATCTCTACATGTCTAAAACTCAAAAGATCATTCTCAGCTGGAATTATAGATGGGTAGTCATCAACTGACTGAAACTACACAAGTGGATGAATTCTTGTACAGAGTACATGTAAAGTGAGAAAAGAACAGGGAAGAACTTTATAGACATGAGTCAGAAGTAGCTTGGTGAATTGCAGATTCTCTACAGGCCAAAGATGTGAGCTGGTTTCTAAAATTGTAATTTACTTTACCCACAGGGGAAGTAACTATATGCATTCTTTAGCTGATAGCTTTTTGGAAACAAGCCAAAAAGTATCAACTGGAAGTCATTCCCATGAAGAATCCAAAGACCTTAATAAAACAATTTTTTAAAAACTGAGAGAGTTGCTTGGGCCATCAAGGAGCATGAGAATGAAGAGAGGGGTCTGTCAGAAAGAGTAGTACAGATAGAATAGACCAGTGTCCTGAAGCTCTAGTTTCATACCATGAGCAAGCTTTTTTCTTGGCTCCTTAGTTTATATTCCCTAAACTCATCAAATTAATCTGACTTTAACTGACTTTTCCAAAAAGGCTTCTCTTTGGAAAGCAGATATTTCCCACTAAGATCTAATGGTTGACTCTCTGATACCAATTGATTCCATGTGAATAATTCTTCCTGAACCTAATCTGTCCCTGTTTAATTGAACACATACAAGATCTGTATTTTGAGAAGAAAGTCCAAGTCCTGCCATTGAGAAAAAGTAGTTACTATGAGAAATTTTCCAAATATCAGTTCCATATTCAAGTTTGCCCTTTCTCCATCAGGGTCTTTTTCATAGGGCTCCAATTAAAACTTCCCAACTTTAGGTTGAATCTTTTCCATGTTCTTTTCCATTTATACACTTACTGTCTGGAATTCAGGATTAGAGTTGCTCTATTCCCCAGGGTCACTAGCTTAAATTCAGCTTCACAGGAGTTTTTACTGTCTAATGTCTAGCTTAGTTTCAAAATTTAGTTGGTCTCCTAATTTCTATATATCATTATCTCATTTCTCCTAAGACTTCCTGCTCTTAGTTCAAAATCTGTTTTGGTCCCAATGGTGACTTTTACTTCTCGTTAAAAATTGCTGAGCTTATTTTTTCAGTAATTGATGTCATATTTTGGAACTCAATTATTTTTCATCGTGGTCTTCCTCATATTGTACAGGTACTATTTTCTCAGCTTGCACAAGGTAATTGTACATTCTGCAAAGGGAGTCATCATTTCAAAAAACATTTACTAGCTCCCTATTTTTATATCACGTGGTTCAGGATCTGGGGATGTATCACATAAGAAAGACAAAATCTCTGTCCTCATGGCATTCAGATTAATTTAAAGAACAAATATTTAACAATTAGTTTCATAATTTTATATTTTTATTTATAATTGGAATAAATGCTAGTGAAAAAAGCACTAGAGACCAAGAGAGGTATAATAAGGGTACAAAGCTTAGTTTGAGGAGATACTGTCTATAACAGCTGTTAATTTCCATAGATATATAATGGGAAATGAAGTGATGAGTCATATTACCCTCCACAAATTTTCCCATTGGGTGTGTGGAGTGAGACACGAGAATGATACCATGGACAGCTATAACTCCATCATGAATCCCAAAGTGACTTATTTATCAGATAACAGGTAAGGCAGTGTGTGCCATGATGAGATAGAAAGAGAATTCTTTGGACTTTGGATAGAGTTCTCAAAGTAGACTGACAAATGGCTCTTCTAGCTATAAATCAGTATTTTGCTTTTTGTTTAATCTCTTGGTTATGTCACTACTTTTGTGATAGTGGGCAAATGAAATCTTATGTTCCTCATTTTTAAAATAGAAGTCTGAGCCAAGTCAGTGAGTTTAGTTGGTATTTATCATCTTGAACCCTCCCAAGTTCCAGTTTAGCTGGATTGGAAAAACAAATCTTCATGGTCCATACAGTTTCACCACCCCATTATTATAGCCAAGAGTAGTTTTAGAAATAATGTAATTCATACCTTTTATGAATGCTTCCCCAAGAGGCATTGATATTCTCTGTTATCATGTGGACTTTCCTGGTATCATCTGCAGAATAATCCCGGAGAAGTTTCAGGGCCAAGTCATTTGCCACATCTACATTTATCTGCCACTGGCGGAGGTCTTTGGCCAACTGCTATAGATTTTTATGAGAAAGAGAATGAATGTCAGTTTTTTTCTGAAATCTCCAGTGGGAGTGTCTTAAAATACTTCGTAAACAGCTTCTGAATCCTCAGGTCAGAATATGTATATTAGATTGCTTTTAACCTACCATGTTGATTTAGTCAGTTATGACAGTATAAGGTAACCCACCTTTCAGGGCAAACTTTTCAAATGCAGCATCTTGAGCAACAACCAGTATCAATTATTTCAACTTAGTAGCAATTAATTGTCAATAAAGTGGGCTTAATGGTTTTATCACAAGAGAAAAAAACTACAAAAATAAGCTCATATATAATTGTTGACTATGTAACATATAACAACATTTGAACCAAAAAAAAAATCTCATAGATTTCTTTCCCTCTTCATTAACTTGTTGAATCGTTTATGTAATTAGTGCCATCTACTGGCGTTCAACTAAACGTGCATACAGAAAATACTGAACAACAAAAGAATAGTACTGTTATTCTAGTTACGAACTTTTTGAAGGATCAAAATACTTTTAGAATATCCTACTTTAAAATTCGAATAAAAGTCAAAATATAAGAATCGTGCTAGACCAAATCACCTACATTTTCTTCGTTGTTTGTCTTTGGTAATTCAGTGTTTTCAAACTTGCTATCTCATCACTTAAAATATATTTCAAAGAAAGAAGTCGATTAATGGTAGGGTTTGTCTCGAAGCATATCAACCTGAAATTTCTATTAAACATTTCTGCAAGTGCAGAGAGGAGGCTTCTAAGCATTAAGATAATACTAATTGTTAAGATAGTTATATGAAATTTAATACGATGGGTTAAGTCATTGATAAATGGACAGAGGAACAGGGACAGGTAGTTGAAACAAGAGAAAGAGTAGGATGATTTTATTTAAAAAGAAATAAAGTTAACTTTCAAGTAATAGAAAACAGAGTATTGAAAAGGTACAATTGGACACCAATTAAATTAACAAAAATTAAAATCCAAAGCTTAAAAGACCAGTAAAACTAGCACATTCATGTATTACTGCTGGGGACAGTATCTATTAGGACAATTTGGCAATAGATACCAAGTGACATACAAATGCTTATTCCCATTGATTCAGAAATCTCACTTTTGGTACTTTAGCCTAATAAAATCTTCAAAAGAAGATCAATACACTATATGACTTAAAATCTTCATTAACCAAAGCAGTAAAAAAAATGAGAAACAGGCCGGGTGCGGTGGCTCATGCCTGTAATCCCAGCACTTAGGAAGGCCAAGGCGGGTGGATCACGAGGTCAGGAGTTCAAGACCAGTCTGGCCAAGATGGTGAAACACTGTCTCTACTAAAAATGTAAAAATTAGCCGGGCATGGTGGCAGGCTCCTGTAATCTCAGCTACTCAGGAGGCTGAGGCAGAGAATTGCTTGAACCCAGGAGGCGGAAGTTGTAGTGAGCCAAGATCGCGCCACTGCACTCCAGCCTGGGTGACAGAGCAAAACTCCATCTCAAAAGAAAAAAAAAAAAGAGAAACAATGTCAATGTTTAATTCAGGTACATTAAAAGAACATAATACACCATTCTGATGGTACAATATATAGCAAATGCACACAGTAATCACTGTAAAAAGAACACAATTTTCTTGTGTAAAGAACAGAACACAATTTTTAACTACACTGTGTTTTTTTGTCTCTAAGAATACATAATCATGAGCTGAACGCAAAATGGAAGAAATTGAAAATAATGCTTCTGAGGAGAAAAATCATTTTGTTTTTGATATTTGTTCTTTTGTGTTAGTATGATATGTACAGAATAAAAATCAAACAGTATTCTCAGCATAATTTCAGGGTGTTTGGTTGAACGCCTATCAAACATATACAATCTATATATAATGTAATTTCTCAGTTAACTAGAACATCCTAGAATCAAACTAAACAATAGTATTTACTGCATATAGCAAATAGATCCAGATTACCAAACTATTACCAAGAAGCTAATGCCAATATCACTGACTTTTGCTATGAAAGCAGAGGACAGTGTCTAAAGGCACAGAACATAGTTGCTGCTATTACAAAACAATTAACATTTATCTTCGTGGAATGCCTGCCTTTTCTTCCATACTCCTTTTATCAAGCACTGCAGTTTCTATTTTCCACTTTTCAGATCCTCACACTATTTGAAAGCCCTTCTTAGGAAACTTCTGCCAAAGGCTTGCCTTTTCTAGAAATTTCCTAGGGTACAAAATTACCACTTCTTCCCTTCTCCTCCTCACTTAAGCCAAACCTAAAGTGATAAAAGTAATGTATTCCAAGATATGAAAGAACATGTAATTGGCCCTTACTATCCAGAGGGTGCTATTTGCATTTTAAAAGAAGAGCTTATTATCTCTCATCTATTAAATCTCTAATTAATAGCATAAACATCCACAAAACTGAGACCAATAACTTGGTCACCTTTTTTTCAAGTGAATTCCTTTTATAAAAGAGTGAATTGTTAACAAAATACTTACGATGGACCAATATCAGAGCATATATGTATAAGCTCAGGAATACAAAATAAAAACAAAATTTTTAGTAAATATATAATTAAAATCATTTATTTTACTCAAGCAAGTTAAATAAACTTGGAAGCCACCCATCACTCATAGGTTCTTATTTGAAAAGTCTAGATATAGGAGGTTATACTATTTGGATGGTTTCATGGTTATGTGCACATGTTCTAGCCCATATAATTGTATGCAGTTTTTGTATATCAATTACACTTCAAAAAAGCTGTTAAAATTAAAAAACATAAAATGCAGAAGGTGCCAATGAATCTAAAAACATAATCAATAGATCATAAAAATGCCTAAAATTATAAATAACATATCCTGGAATTTTCCAAAATCTCTTCAAGAAATAGCAAGCTAGAGTTAATTGAGAGATTTCCTACTAAACAAGGTAGTAAAGAGTGAGTCTTGATGTCAGACCATAGCTTTCTGATGAACTTTAACACTTGAAAGGCAGAAATACACGTGCCATATATTTTTCTGCAAAATTGTATTCACAGAGAAAGTTAGGACTGTTATACCTAAGGAAATCCTGACTGAGTGCTAACCCTCACTGAATACTGCCAAGTTTTGTGAGGATGTAGGATTAAAAAGTAAAACTCCCACTGACCTTGACTGACACTGAGGGGGCTCAGGCCCTTATATAAACACAAAGGTTCTGAAAGGTAGCCTTTCTCTTTTCTCCCTTCTTAAAGACATTCCATACAACAGAATGTTTTCCCTTTCTCCTACAGTAATATTCTGCCCGCCCATCTTGGGCTTTACCCGAGTGTCATTCACACTAGGAACCATGACCGCTGTGAAATTTACTATGGGGATAACTCCAGACCTCAGAAGGAGTGTAAATTCAAAACTACAATAGACTTCACACACTCCCTTTTCTCTTTCTGAATTCCATTTACAATGGTGTACACCACGGGGAATTGCTTGTGTGGTGATCACGGTGTGTGAAGAAATTTAAAATACTGTGAGCACTAGCTTATAAAAAAAGATTGCCTTTGTGTATGTGTGTGTGTGTATGTGTATGTGTGTGTATTTTCTATGAAGAATATAAAATGCTAAATCCCCAAAAGGTTGGTTCCCCAACCAGGAAAGACATTTTTCATATTCAAACCCATTATGCTACTACTGCAATATGTGCTTGATATATATTCACAGTATTTTAGGCAGAAAAAGTGATTGTGAACTATGAGACAATCTGAATTAATTTCAAGAATTTCGAGTATTTTTTTCTACTTTGTTTGTCTTCTCTCATTTTTTTTTCTTTGTAAGAACTTATTTTAGTGATATTGACCCTACATGGTAGAAAAGAGAAGAGGAAGTGAAAGAGTAGCTAAAAGCCTGAGCAATACAATGAACCTGCTAGGTTTGAATCCTGGCGTGATCATTTAGTAGTTATATGGCAAATGGGAAAGTTAATTAGCTTTTCTGTGCCTCAGTTTCCTCCTTTGCTAAATGGGAATATTAACAGTATTTATGTGGAAATATGATTGTGTGGGTTAACTTAGAGGATTCAGGGAGAACATTTACAAAGGTGCCTGGCACGCCCGAAGGATTACATAAATATTAATCATCAGCATCATCAACATCATCATCATTATCATCATCATCATCACTACTGCTAGTACATCTACTACTAATTGTAATGAGTCAAGCTATATTCCCCACAGTGTGAGCCCCTTCTGAACGCAAAGCAAGTAGCTCACTGTTTTATAGACATTGTCTAGAAATGTCTGCAACTCTAAAATTCTCCCTTTAACTTGGAAGATAAAAGTGAGTGCAAAGCTCTATCATTAAAATTTTAAGCTTGAATATTGGTTAAATTTGCTTTTAAAATGTGTTTTCTGATATTCACCTACAAGTAAAATAAATGTTTGTTCCAGGTGAACTATTATTTAAATTTTTAATGACTGTGTCTCAAAGGAACTTCAAAAAAGGCAGTGCAGAGTAATGAAAGGGCATCTTCCCAGGAAGTTTTGCTTGTCCACTGTTTTGCAGTTTGATCTTAAGGAAGTCATTAACCTTGTAAATGCCAGTTTTGTCATCTGTAAACTAGGATGGGGTTACTTGCTCTGACCATGCCTCCGGCTTGTCCTGAGGTATCAAAATCAAGCAATTGCTTGGAAAATTATAAAACAGGATCCTAATATGTTTATGAACAAAAAGTTCTACATGTTGGACTTGTTATTTTTCCTTGGATACTGTATTTACATTCATGAACCAAGGGATTCATGGAAAAACGTAGCTGTGTTAGCTAACCACTAAGAGGTCGTTTGCTCTTAGATCCATTCTCTACCCATTTCCTACTCAACTCAGTATTGAGATGTACTAACTCCCATAGGAGCTCAGAATTTCCTGGGATTTCGTGCTAGCTGACTTCTAATTAAGTTAAGTCATGAGACACACTAGTGGGAGATAGAAGAGCATGAGAAAAGGTGAAACAAGAGAATTATCCCCTTCCTCTCTTTGTCTTGGCAGTATCTCCTTTATGTCTCCATTTCCCACTGGACAGCTGCTCCCTCTGTAATTCCAGCACCTTCTGTGCAGACCTTATAGTGGTTGAATTAGCACCCAATGGTTCTGGTTTCTGGGCTTTGGTAAAACTTGTCGGTTCCCCAACCCTTGAGGTGGTAATAGTTCCCTGAAGTTACTAAACTCCGGGTTGCCTCACTGTCTTCTGTTGGGTATGTCAGCTCCTTCATTCTTGTGGAGCAGCCAGTCCTCTGTATTGAATTTCCTCTGTTTGAAATATCTAATGTGGTTTATAGACTAATTCCTGACAACATGAACTGAAAGAAATCTCACAGTAAATGACCCTACCTACAGTTCCACAGGGGAAACTGAATATATCAAATATACATTTCATGAAATATCAGACTTTACATCTTGCATCCTTTTCTCTAGTCTCAGAGGAAGAGGCGACTTTTCTGCTATTGGAAGTTGATTTCACCATCTGGGCACCCATCTATTCTGGGATCCTCCTCCACATACTCCCTCTCTCTTTGTGTGTTCCAACTTCTTGCCTCTCTGCGGGGTCCTTCTCTAGAGACTGCAAGCATGAGCGTCTCTCTCATCTTTAAACAACAACAACAATATTCTGCACTCTATCATTTTCTTTCCTTTGACAGTCACACTCTTTAGAAGGCAGATACTCACTCATTATCTCAACTTGATTATATTCCTGCCACTCTCCAATTCATGAAAATCAGGTTTCTGCCATCGTCGTTCCACTGAAACTATTCTGACAGAAGTCACTATGGCAAATTGAATTATTGGCCCCAATTCTTTACCTCTCCCTGTATCCATGCCCTTTACTAAGTAACTTTGAAGTTCTTCCTACAAAAGACAGCATGCCCTTGACATTGAGCTTGGTCATGTGACTTGCTTTGCCTAATCCCAGTGGGATATTAATAGAAGTAACACAAGCAGAGGCTTGAAATGTATTTATACAGTGTGGCTATCCCTTTTGCACTTCTCCATTACCTTAAAACAAACATGCTCTGGGCTAGCCTACTCATCTCAGGAGGAGAATGAGTGACATATGGAACAGAGTGACCCCAGTCAACCTGCAGCATAAAGAAGTGCCACCCCACCCAAGCTGTAAACTCATGAAAGGCAATATGGGCTTATTGCTATATGCCACTTACATTTGTGAAGATAGTTAACTGATTCAGTTACCAAAAGCCAATGACTATGGAAAGATTTACGTTCTTATTTACTTAATTTATTTGCAGCAACTGGTGCTGCTGACTATTCTCTTCTTGAAGTTCTCTGCTTTCTTGGCTTCCACTCTTGGGGTTGGTCGCCTCTGTATTCTCTTAGTTTTCAAGGATTTTTTTTTTTTTTTTTTGCCTGTCCTTTAAATATTAATGTTCTCCAAAATTCTGTCTCTGGATCAATCTGATTATATACTGGTCCTCAACTGGAGCAGGAGGCAGGGAACATATCCCCAGGGTAGTTGTATCATAAGGTTTTTTTTTTTTTTCTTTTACTTATAGCCAAATCTTCTACCTCCATTGACACTACCTTAATTTATGTCCCTATCATCTCTTTCTCAGGTACTAAAATAATTTTTATTGGCTCCCTCCCTCCACTGTCAAACCACCCTTCCATCTACATACAACTGCTTAAATGATCTTTTTGTAATGCAAATAGAACGTCATTTCTTCTCTGCGTAAAACTTTTCCATGGTTTGCTATTACCTACAAGACAAAGTCCCAACCTCTTTCTTTGGATTACAAGGCCCTGAAGGATATGACCCCTACCTAAATATTCACTTCCATGTTTTGGTATCTTCTTCCTTTTTGAGCAATTCCGTAGTTGTCCACATGAGAATATAAACGCTCTGAAAGGTTAAGTGACTTGTTCAAGGTGACATACCTAGTCAGTGAGTCATAAAAATGCAGGTTTCTGGACTCTCAATTCAGGTTTCATTTCAATTCAGTTAAAGAAGTTATGCATCCATATAAAGAAATTGAAGGAAAAGGATTGGGTTTATTTTAACTGAGCTTTGAAGAATATAAAATAATCTTGATAATTATAGCATGATTGGAAAATTACTATGTATAATAAAGGCATTTCCAAAAAAAAAGGACAGCAGAAAAATACATATTTTGTTTATTTTTGAAAATCACTAAACAATTTGGTCCCAAAAATGAATTAATGTTCTCTAAATCCTTATTGGGAAAAGAGAAGCACAATTTCTTCCTTCCTTATGTGAATTAAAACGACCTATAAAACCTCTTTATGGATTTATAATAGAAATGTTAAAATAGCTGTAAGAAAGCCATTTCAAAAGTAAAAGCCCCTCACCATTAACTTCAAGACTCATCTATTAAACCTCTGACATTACCAAACAACTCTGTTTCAGAAGGTAACACTCTATAGAGGGCATACTATTTAAGAAAATGGCCCTCATTTTCCAGCTTACTGAAAATGATTAATCTTTACAATAGCTTTGAAGACTACATACCAACGCCATTACTTTTTTGTCCTTTCAACAATGACTACGAGCTGAGAGCAGACTAGTAAATGTGTTATCGGCCAACCCATTAGAGTTCCATTATTTTCTGTCTTACATGGCTTCATGTAATGAATTTTTATAATTAAACTAATGGCATACAATATATTTTTCCCCTCTTTACTTTCAGGCCCCATTTCTCTTCCAGCTTCTTTGGAATAAGTTTTATACATAAAGAAGGGAGGAGAGGTCTCTAAGTGCTTCGTTACCTTAATTTCATTATGACATTTTTGAAAGCATTCTCTTTATCTGGGCTCTCTCTTTAATTTGCTGACTTTATTAAAAGGCTTAAGCAATGTTGTAATTAACAAATCACCCAGCTACCCCAGGCATCTGAGAAAAGTCGGTTGAGAGAGTGTAGAAATGGATGGGTGGAAATGATTCCAGAAACAATACCAGAGGACAGAACCCCAGAAAATGGCATTTTTCAGCTCCTTTTCAAACCCCATGAGCATATTGTGATAGACTGCATTACTGTTCTCAAATATCCAGTGCCTTTTCATGCCAGAAGATTATACGTCGGCATCCCCACTGAACTCAGGAATGGCCATGTGACTGGTTTTGTCTACTTGTCACTTCTAGGCAGAAGGTTCAAGAACCATGTTCCTTGCCTCTATGATCATGAAAGGATGTACCAAGATGGAGATAACATCAGCCATGGTCCCTGAGTGACTAAGCTACGTAGAACACTCTCCTCAATCTACAATGAACATGTAACATGAGTAAAATATAGACTATTAAGCCTCTAGATTTGAGATTGCTTATTACTGTAGCTTAGCCTATGCTGACTGACATACCTATTGAGATATGACCTTTGTTTCACATAGAGTAGGGCCATTCTATTACCTCCAGATAGTCCTGGACCAGGATCAGGGCCAGAATAAACTAGTATAATGAAACATAAAGAACAGGTTCTCTTATTAATAAATAGGAAGCTGTATAAATGTTGAGGAAATGTTTAGAGCAACAATATCCCTGTTTTTCTGAGCTACAGGTAACATCTCAGAATATATTCTATAGGACAGAACCTGCCTATCTTGACCATAAAAGAAAATAGCTCCCTATCCATTGTGTGATGGAGGCTCCCATCTAGGTAGCAGCTATGTTCCACAGACATGGCTATTTTTTCATATCTATAGCCGGCAAGCAGTTTCATGAAAGAGAAAAATGGAGACTATGTTTCTAAAACTGTGTTCATAAACTTGAAAAAATAAGAAAAGATCTGTAGTCATTGACATGCAGATATACTTTTTAACATACCATAAAATTCACCCACTTAAATGAAAACCTTCTCTGTTGCAGCTATCTTAAGTCTAGTTAAACACAGAATAAAGGAGCCAGTCAATTCATCTGCATTTTATTGTCGAATGTCAATATTTCCTTTATGTGTGACATAATTAAGAAGATAGTGTGTATCTTCTATATGTTTTATTTACTATAATTCTACCTAAATGCATTAGAGTAAGTTAAAAGTAAGTGATTAATCAGATGTATGACACCTATATCCACATTGTCTTTAAAGAATTAAAAGTCCATGTCAATATCAAAAAAAAAAAAAATAAAAATAAAGTGCATAATTTTCTAGTTTTTAATATATTCAGGGTTGTGCAACCATCATTATGATCTAATTTGAGAACATTTTATTTGCCCCCAATGAAACCCATACCAATTAACCGTCCCTTTCTATTGTCTATTCTCCTCTTCCTTCAGTCTTTACTGGATGTTTTATATGAATGTATTGATACAATTTGGGGTCTTTTGTGACTGGATTCTATCAGCATATTTTTGAGGTTCACCCATGTTACAATGCATATCAGTATTTCATTTCTTTTTATTGCTAAATAATATTCCATTTTTGGATGTAGGACATTTTAAAATTTATTCATTAGCTGGTGGACATTTGGGTTGGTTCTACTTTTTGGCTATTATAAATAATGCTGCTATGAACATCTGTATAAAGGTTTTCTATGTATATGTATTTTCATTTCTGTTGGGCATACACTTGAGAGTAGAATGGTTTTGTCACATGGCAGCTTCATGTTTAATATTTCCAGGAGACTGGGAAAGGTAGCGGTGGGGGGAAAGGGAGGATGGTTAATGTGTAGTGAAATATATAATACAAAAATATAGTTTGATAGAATGAATAAGATCTAGTATTTGGTAGCACAAGAGGATGACTACAGTCGAAAAAATTTATTATGCATTTAAAAATAACTAAATGATTATTATTACATTGTTTGTAACAGAAAAGATAATTGCTTGAGGTGAGGGATATGCCATGTACCCTGATGTGACTGTTACACATTGTATGCCTGTATCAAAATATCTCCTGTATCCTATAAATATATATACCTACTGTGTACTCACAAAAATTAAAAATTAAAAAAAATATTTCCAGGAACTTCCAAACTTTTTTCAAAGTTGTTTCACCATTTTACATTTCCACCAGTAATGTGAAAATTCCAAGTATACTTCATCTTGTCAACACTTTTTATTGTCTGTATTTTTTGTATTAGCCATCCCAGTGGGTAAAAAGTACTATCTCATTGTGGTTTTCATTTGCATTTTAAAAATAATCAATGATGTTAACCATCTTTTCATGTGCTTATGGAGATCTGTACATCTACTTTGGAGAAATGCCTATTCAAACTGTTTCTCCACTTGTAATTAAGACATTTATCCTTTTTGTTGTTGAATTATGAGTTTTTACATATTCTTGATACAAGTATCTTATCAAATATATGATTTACAAATATTTTTACCCATTCTAAGGATTGTATTTTCACTTTCTTTACAATATTGCTTGCAGTATAAAAGTTTTAATTTTGTTAAAGTCCAAATTATGTATTTTTCAGTTACTTTTGCTTTTGGTGTCATATCTAAGAAAACATTGCATAATCCATTGTATTCCTACATTTTCTTGTATGGGTTTTAAAGTTTTCATTCTTATTAATATATTTAGCTCCATGATTAATTAAAATATTTTATTATAAAATTTATTTTATAGAAGTTTTAAAACTTTTTATTTTTAATTTTATTTTGCTTTAACTGACAAATAATTGTATACTTTTATGGGGTACAATGTATGTTTTGATATAAGTATACATTGTGGAATGATGATATCAAGCTATTTAACATATCTGTCACCTCATATATGTATCATATTTTATAGCAAGAACATTTAAAATCTATTATTTTAGCAATTTTGAAATATACAATATTATTAACTATGGTCACTACGTTGTGTCATAAAGTCTCAAAAAGTTATTCCTCCTAAAATTTTTACCTCTTTTGATCAACATCTCCCCGTTTTCCACCCCCAAATCCACAGCCTCTGGTAACCACCATTCTACTTTACTTCAGTGAGTTTGACTTTTTCAGATTCCACACATAAGTGAGATCATGCAGTATTTGACTTTCTGTGCCTGGCTTATTTCATTTAGCATAATGCCCTCCAGGTTTATCCATGTTGTCATAAACAAAAGGATATTCTTCTTTATTTAAGGCTGAATAATACTCCATTGTGTATATGCACCACATTTTCTTTATCCATTGATCCATCCATTGATGGAAACTTAAGTTGATTCCATATCATGGCTTTTGTGACTAATGATGCAATAAACACAGGAGTGAAGATATCTCTTTGACATACTGGTTTAAATTCTTTTGGATATATACCCAGAAGTGGGATTGCTGGATCCTACGGTAATTCTGTTTTCAGTTTTTTGAGGAGCTACCATACTGTTTTCCATAATGGTTGTACTAATACACATTCCCACCAATGATATACAAGTGTTACCTTTTTTCCACATCCTTGATCAACACTTGTTATCATTCTTCTCTTTTTGTAACAGTCATTCTAACTGGTGTAAGGTGATATCTCATTGCGATTGTAACATGCATTTCCCCAATGATTAGGATGTTGAGCATTTTTCACAAACCCATTGGCATTTTATATATATCTTCTTTTGAGAAATGTTTAAGTGTTTTGCCCATTTTAATCAGGGTATTTGTTTTCTTTTATGATACATTTAAGCTAATTTTTGTGTATGGTGTGAGGTAGGGCCAAATTTCATTATATTTCATGTGTATATCCAGTTATTCTAGCACTAGGTTTTGAAAGTCTATTCTTTTTCCATTGAATTGTCTTGGTACCCTTGTGAAAAATCAGTTGACCATAAAAGCAAATGTTTACTTTTGAACTTTCAATTCTATTTCATTGATCTATATGTCTATTCACATTCTAGTACCACATTTTCTTAATAATTGTAGCTTTGTAGTAGTTTTTGAAATTGGAAAGTTAAGTCCTCCAATGTTGTTCTTTTCTCAAGGTTGTTTTGACTATTCTACGTCCCTTGCATTTCAATAGAAATGGTAGGATCCACTTGTCAATTTCTGAAAAAAAAAAAAGCCAGTTGTGATTTGGATGATTCCATAGAGTCTGTAGATCAATTGGGGGGATGTTGATATCGTAATAATATTAAGTCTTTTGATCTGAGAACATGGGATATTTTTCTATCTTTTTGATCTTTAATTTCTTTCAACAATGCTTTGTATTCTTCAGTATACAAGTCTTGCATCTCTTTTATTCCTAAGTTTTTACAACTTTTTGATGCCATTGTAAATATTTTCTTAATTTCACTTTTAGATTATTCATTTTTAATGTATGAAATAATTCATTTTGTATATTGATCTTGTATCCTACAAATTTGCTGAATTATTTTATTATTTCTAATATTTTTTCATAGATTCTTTAGAATTTTCTAATTACAAGGTCATGTTGTCTGCAAGTAGAGATAATTTTACTTATTCCTTTCTAATTTGGATGTCTTTATTTATTTTTCTTGCCTGATTTCCATGGCCTGGACTTCCAGTACAATACTGAATAGAAGTGGTGAGACCAGGCATCCTTCAATTTTTCCTGATCTTAGGGGAAAGCATTTGGTGTTTCACAACATTAGCTGGGAAGTTTTTGTAGTTGCCTTTTATCAGGTTGAGGAAATCCTCTTCTGTATTAGTTTCCTAGGGCTTCTGTAATTAAGTGTCACAATCCAGGTAGCTGGGTAGACAAAACTCATTGTCTCAGACTTCTGGAGGCTAGATCCAAAATCAAGATTCCAGCAGGCCATACTCCTGCTAAAACCTGTAGGGGAGAATTTTTCCTTGCCTCTTCCTTGCTTCTAATGATGGCTGTTAATCATTAGTTTTACTTGTCTTTGAACTGTAGCACTTTAATCTCTACCTGTAACATCACATGGTGTTTTTCCCGTGGTCAGTGCCCTTATGTGGCATTCTTCTCTCTGTGTATGCCTCTTTTCCTCTTCTTATAAAAATACCATCTTGACTGCATCTGCAAAGACTCTATTTCTACATAAGGTCACATTTGCAGGTACCTGGGCTCAGGCTTTTAGTATGTCTTTTGGGAGCGGGGGACACTATTCAATTCACAATACCCTCTATTCTTCATTTGTTAAGTGTTCTCTATTTTTCAAGCTTGAAAGGGTTTTGTACTTTGTCACATGAATTTTCTATATTTATTGTGATGACCATATGATTTTTTGTCCTTTATTCTATTGATATGGTATAATACATTGATTAAATTTTGGATGTTAAACTAACCTTACATTCCTGGGATAAATCTCACCTGGTTATGGTAGCAATCATGTTAATATGTTGTTGTATTTGGTTTGATAATTTTTTGAGGCTTTTCAAGTCTATTTTCATAAGGCATGTTGCCTGTAGCTTGTTTTCTTGTGATATCTTTGTCTGGTTAGGAAGTATTCCTTTCTCTTCTATTTTTTAGAAGAGTTGTTTATATGCTTGGTAGAGTTCATCAGTGAAGACTTCTGGGCCTGAGCCTTTCACTGGGGGAAGTTTTTAATACCGATTCAATTTCTTGTTATAGATCTATCCAGGTTATCTGTTTGCTTAGTTGTTCATAATACCCTCTTTTAATTATTTTTATTTCTGTAATGTTGGTAGTAACGCACCCTCTTTTTCTCTAAGATTAATAATTTGAACATTTCTTTCTTAACCCATCAGCTAAAACTTTGTCAATTTTGTTGACCTTTTCAAATAACAAAATTTCTAGATTTTGGTTTTGTTGATTTTTTCTATTATATTTTCTTTCTCTATTTGATTTTTTTCACACTAATTGTTATTACTTCCTGCTGCTTACTGTAGATTTACTTTTCTCTTCTTTTTCTAGTTTCTTAAGGTAGAAGCTTAGGCTATTGATTTGAGATCTTTTTCCTTTTTAAATATAGGTATTTATAGTTATACATTTCACTCTAAGCACTGCTTCAGCCTCCTCCCATAAGTTTTGGTATGTTGTATATTTATTTCCATTTATCTCAAGATATTTTTGTATATTTTTATTTCTTCTTTGGCCTATTGGCTATTTAAGAGTGTGTTGTATAATTTTCTCATATTTATGAACTCCCAAATTTACTTCTGTTACTGATTTTAATTTTACTCCATTATGGTCATAAAATCTGCATTGTATGATTTTAATCCCTTTGAATGTAGTGAGACTTATGTTATGACCTAGCATATGGCCTACCCTAGAGAATATTTCATGTACAGTTGAGAAGAATGAGTATTCTGCTATTATTGGATGAAATGTTGTATAGATATCTGTTAGGTCTTGTAAGTTTATAGTCTTTTTCAAATGTCTATCTCCTTGTTAATTTGCCTAGTTGTTTTATCTATTATTAAAAGTGAGATGTTGAAGTCTCGAACTATTTTTGTTGAATTACCTAATTCTCCCTTCAATTCAGTCAGTTTTTGCTTTCTGTATTTCCTTAATGTTTTTTCTTTTTTTT
Organism: Colobus angolensis palliatus; assembly: GCF_000951035.1. Classification (NCBI taxonomy): domain Eukaryota; kingdom Metazoa; phylum Chordata; class Mammalia; order Primates; family Cercopithecidae; genus Colobus; species Colobus angolensis. The sequence goes on along the minus strand of NW_012117755.1, from coordinate 2,642,914 downwards.
CTTTTGATTGGATTATCCCATTTACCTATTTTCAAGTTTGCTGATTCTTTCTTTTGCCAGCTTGAATCTGATGTCAAGTGAAAAATTTAATTTCAGTTATTGTGCTTTCCAACTCCAGATATTCCACTGGGTTCTTATTTACAATTTCTATCTCTTTATTGATATTCTCTATTTGTTAAGATAAGCACATGGGCTTCTACAGTGCGCAAGAACATGTCAGAGATTGCCAAAATCTCCTATGGACATCTCATTCTCCAGAGCTTCATTGAAAGTTTTTCTCCAGATCTATGTTTACCTCAGCTAGCATCACAGCCTTAGGAATCTATTATGTTAAAGAATTGCTGCTAATTGATTTGGACCAACACCCTGGAGTTAGGGCTTTTTCTAGAAAGTTATCTCTAAGTCAGGCCAAATAAAGGCAAGGCCATGTATATAGGTTTATTCCAGGGAGCTGCAAGATAGGTCAAATAGTGGCAACGCTCTTGGAATAAAATTGGCCTTTTTGAAGAATTACGATACTGGTCTACACTCTCTGGTGGCTAAAAGGCTGTTAGTTTTCACAGCTACTATGGTTGCAAGGCTACTGATTTTCAAGGCTACCGTGGAGCTGGGAGAAAGTGACAGGAAAGGCCAACTTAAAAAGTCTCAAACTTTGCCATTTTTATTGAGGGTCAGCATTTCAAAAATTGTTGCCAGCCTTTGATTAATTCCCAGAGTTCAGAAAAGGTGATTTGGGGCCAGGCGTGTTGGCTCACGCCTGGATCACAGCACTTTGGGAGGCTGAGGTGGGCGGATCACTCGAGGTCAGGAGTTTGAGACCAGCCTGGCCAACATAGTGAAACTCTGTCTCTACTAAAAACACAAGAAATAGTTGGGCATGGTGGAGCGTGCCTGTAGTTCCATCTACTTGGGATGCTGAGAGACTCACTTGATCACAGGAGGCGGAGGTTGCAGTGAGCCAGGATCATGCCACTGCACTCCAGCCTGGGTGACAGAGTGAGACTCCATCTCAAAAAAAAAAAATTAAAAAACAGAAAAAAAAAGAAAAAAAGGAAAGAAAAGAAAGAAATAAAGAAAGAAAAGATGATTTTGAAAATTTTTTGAGGAGCAGATTTACAGAGTTACCACATTATATTTTCAAGTATGGGATAAGTTATATTGTGAAAAGAAAACTAGAGAAAATGTGGTACAATCAAAGCATAAGTTTTTCAAGGCTTGGTGACTCTGCATTAAATATTTATATAATATAATAGTTACCTAGGGAAGCTAGCCCATTACTACCTGTGATCTATCAGCAATGTAGAGAGCACTCTGTATGCTTTGAGAAGTTTAATAGTTTCATTCATACTTTAGGAGGAAAAGTACTATTGGGTTATTGATCTTTTCTCTTTAATCACATAGAAACTTTAGTGGAGAACAAAAGGGAATAAAGAAAATACATGAAGAAATGTAGGTCCTGGCAAGAAGATTCCTAATAATGGTTTTCATTATTGTACCAGAAACTCAAACCTCAAACTACTAGTGTGGGTCAATTTGCTGATTCAGTTTTGTACAACTCCAAAAAATACACAAAATACATACAAGAAAAATTCAATTTCCACTACTGTACATATTTTTACGGTGGATGAGGTATCTGATACCATCAATCCTTCCACAAATCACTCACAATGTAAAGCACTACTTCCATATTTGAAAAATGTCTCCCTTTTTAGTAAAATAATTTGAGATACTCGAACAGCTACCTTAGTTACTATATACAATAAGTTCAACTTTTAAAATTAATTATGTGATTATAGAATATCTGTGTTTCAAGTTTCCTAAAGAATGCCTTCAAAAACACAGAGATTTTGCAGGCTTGGAAATGTTTATTTAATAATTTGAAAATTATTGAATTTCTTGCTTCAGATAGTTTTAAATATTATATAGCCAAATCAGCCAGGCTCAAACAAGATTTCACTTCTCTATTGAATTCATGTACTCTCAGCTCAGCCAAGCACAAAACAGCTAATGCTGTCACGTTTGAAAAGCTTTTATGCTGAATTTGACACAAAAGCAATCACAAAGCCGACAAAAAGGGAATTTTTCTTTCAAAAACGGAAAGGGGAAAATATAAATGAAAACTCTGAGCCTGGGAAAATCTCTCTTGACACTGGAAAAGAAAGTTTAAAATAATCGAGAAGTAATTTTTCCAAAGAATCCATTGCCAAGTTTGGACCAATCTTAAAAGCCTAGGGAACAGGTTGTGAACTCAACCAAGAATCTGCCAAATGAATTAAATCCTAGGATGCTCACTGTTGGCGGTTTTAGGTGCCAATGGCATACTATTTTTGCCTCTTGTGAAAGTTCTAAATGGCATCATCTCTCATAGGATTCTGTCATAGCCTACTGGCAAAGATTTTGATTAGAATGAAAATCTTGTATGTTTTTGCCTAACATCTGTCTTTCTATCTCAAAAGAACTTTATTGTTGTACCAGGTCCATAGAGAAGATAAAATTAAACCATGAAGCCATGTGGCTAACAAAATTAACTACTTTCTGACTTTGTGTTTTTGTTTTAGAAAAATTAAGGGTGAAAGAAAACAATTATCAATATGTTATGGCCATCTCTTTAATGGCCTGCTAATTAATTGTTGATACTCTATGCCATCTGCATTCTGTTTTTCCACCAAATCAAGATTCTCTTGTTGCTGTTTCTTTACACTCTGACCATGCTTTCAAGATAAACTTCTTCCACATGACATCTCCGATTTTATGTCTGTTTTGTGAATCGGTTGTTATTGTCCCCATTTATTCCCCACTCTTTCTCCTCTCTCTCTCTCTCTCTTTATTTTTGAGATGGAGTCTTGCTCTGTCGCCTAGGCTGGAGTGCAGTGGCGTGCTCTTGGCTCACTGCAACCTCCGAGCCTCCCGGGTTCAAGCGATTCCCCTGCCTCAGCCTCCCGAGTAGCTGGGACTACAGGCATGCAACACCACGCCAGGGTAATTTTTGTATTTTTAGTAGAGACAGGGTTTCATCACGTTGGTCAGGCCGGTCTCAAACTCCTGACCTTGTGATCTGCCCGGCTCAGCCTTCCAAAGTGCTGGGATTACAGGCATGAGCCACTGCACCCGGCCTCTCCACTCTTTTTTTCTAAATAAGAGGAAGAGTTTTTTTCTAAATGTCAGAGCAGCAAGGAAATAAAGATGGAAATTAATGAAATAATACAAAGAATTTAAAATGATAATTATTAAAAGATGTTTAACAACATTGATAAATACTTATGCAATAATATGAAGTTTACAAATCAGAATTTAAAATTTAATTTACATTATGTAGACAATTAAAATATATGTAGATAAGAACTAGAAGAGATTATCAATAAAGATTAGCAATTATGAATCATTAACGTATCAAGATTTTTGGTAATTTTCTTTTTAGGTTCAGGTATGGTGACTGGCTCAAATCTTAAGAGTATAACAGTGTTGGCGGTTGGATTTGAAACATATCATTGTTGCTCACTAGTGAGAGTTAGGGTGGTCATCACTGAGGTGCTGCAAAGGGGGCTGGCTGCTGTAATCATAGCTCTCCAAGGCTGTAGACATAGCTTCGTGATTGCCTTGTGAGACTCACAGACTCTCTTGTTAATCTTAGGCACACAGACTCAGAATGAACTTATGGAGCAAGGGGGTGTTGCTTTACTCATTTAATGCCTCCTCCTGTCTATTTTCACACTTCTTTCCTAAAAGAAAATTGTAAGTAATAAGCCAGCTAATATCACTTAGTAGTGATGACACATTCGATGTAAAGACCAGATATCGGGGGGGCGGAGCAAGATGGCCGAATAGGAACAGCTGCAGTCTCCAACTCCCAGCGCGAAGGACACAGAAGACC